>NW_028261392.1:64414392-64554392 GCF_051295495.1 Thamnophis sirtalis | reverse complement strand
ACAGCTGTGAAACATTTGCTCGGGGGGAAGGGGAGGTTCTTACAGTGTTAACTTGATATTTTTCTATTAATTCTCAAGTCTGTTTTAGTTATTTAGCCTTTCAGAAACAGAAAACTCCTGTGCTGTTTTATTTTTATTTATTTATTTATTTATTATCATAAAAAGTTTTTATTTTCCATTTTCATAGCATATAATCACATGTATACTATTACATAGTCAATATCAAGTTGTATTATTAAGTACTTACATCAATTCATCTTACCATCAAGTACCAAAGGGGGGGGGGGAAACCCAGTTATTGGCTCGTCTGCTCTCCATACACCATATTTATACCTTATCCGACACTTTCTTCCCCCTCTCTCCTCCCCCTTTCTACATCCCGTCTTCCCTCCATCATTTTCTACTCTACTTCCCCTTCCTTTCTCCTTCTCCTCTCTCCCCTTACCACTCCTCCTTGTACACCTCATCTTCCCCCCTCACCCTCTCTCCTGTCCCTCTTTTCCTATCTTTCTTCTCTCCTCTGCTTCCCACTCTTCTACATCCTGTCTTCCCTCCATCATTTTCTACTCTACTTCCCCTGCCTTTCTCCTTCTCCTCTCTCTCCTTACCACTCCTCGTACACCTCATCTTCCCTCCTCACCCTCTCTCCTGTCCCTCTCTTCCTATCTTTCTTCTCTCCTCTGCTTCCCACTCTTCTACATCCTGTCTTCCCTCCATCATTTTCTACTCTACTTCCCCTGCCTTTCTCCTTCTCCTCTCTCTCCTTACCACTCCTCGTACACCTCATCTTCCCTCCTCACCCTCTCTCCTGTCCCTCTCTTCCTATCTTTCTTCTCTCCTCTGCTTCCCACTCTTCTACATCCTGTCTTCCCTCCATCATTTTCTACTCTACTTCCCCTTCCTTTCTCCTTCTCCTCTCTCCCCTTACCACTCCTCCTTATGCACCTCAACTTCCCCCTTCACCCTCTCTCCTGTCCCTCTCTTCCTATCTTTCTTCTCTCCTCTGCTTCCCACTCTTCCTCTCATTCACTTGGTGTATTTCAGCTTCTGAGCAAACTCCCTTTTGTGTTGATGGTATTTATAATTCCATTTCAATATACATAAAAAAGAAAAAATAGTAGTATACATGTACAATCATCCAGCACCCCTCCTCCAACTGTTTTAATTTTAAAATCATGTTAAGATTTATGAGAATAGGGTGGTATAATGTTGTAAATGTTCACAGAAATAAAAGCAAACATACAGAATTATGCTTCAATAAATATAAAGCTATACGTTTAAGAAGGCAAAATCTGAGATCCAAAGTGTTGCAATTGTCATTCTGAATGTTCAATAATTTAAATTCAAGCAACTGACATGTGACTAACAAAAAATTGTTTACTGACATGTGACTCTGAATTCCAAGCAGGTGAAGGATTGCAGCTTCAGTGTTTGCAGATTATCAACAGAAAAAAATAGCAGCTCAAACTCTGGATATGCAGGTAGATTTATATAAATGTACCTCCCTCTGTTCTTAGGGTCAGAAACAATGAAACAGAAAATGGTACTCTATCTTTTAAATTTTGCGAAAACTAGGGGGGAAAAAAACCTCACATCAAATATTTAAAGCTCACCTAGTAGGCAATTCTCATCATTCCTAGCTACGGAAGTACCAGGTAGGCCTTGTTATTTAAGTCCTAAAAAGATATAGATTGACCACTTGCATTTGTATTATCAAAAACAAATCTTCCAAGCAATTTGAGCTTTGCCGTAATTCCAGCATCCATGACAATAAATGCTACATTGAGGAATATGTGTTCCTTCACTGTGAATTTATCCTAGCTGGTCATACAGGAAGATCGAGTACAACGTAATTTAAAAATGTGTATGCATATACAATTACTGTCTCTGTCTTTTTTGTCTTGTTTTGTTGAGTTCTATTATGATCTTTAAGGTTTTTTTTTTTTAAAAAAAAAGGTGTAATATTTGGTATCTTTCTCCCATAGTTCGGTTGTTCAGAGAGCTGCAGGGAAAATGGGAAAAAAAAGCAATCGTAGCTAATTCCTACTGTCCCACATCTTGTTCTTTGTTTATGTGCGTCTATTTCAGTGGTGGGATTCAGCCGGTTCGCACCTATTTGGGAGAACCGGTTAGTAACTTTCTAAGCAGTTCAGAGAAGCAGTTGTTGGAAGAAATCTTCTTTTGGTTTTTCCCCACTTTACAGGGCTAATCCCGTAAGGAAGTCAGGAAGGAAACATTCTAGTGTTGTTTCTAGCCTAATCTTTATTGCCCTGCTTACAGAAACTGCCTCTCCAGTTAACTCTTATTACATTGTAACAGCTAAGGTGAAGCGCCCATCAACGTGAGTGATGTTGAGTTGGCCACGCCCACCCAGTCACATGACTACTGAGCCACACCTACTCAGCTGGTCATTAGGGCAGAGAACCGGTTGTTAAATTATTTGAATCCCACCACTGGTCTATTTGTGCAGGGGGGATCTGTATAGAGCCGAGGTGGCACAGTGGTTAGGGTGCAGTACTGCAGGCCACTTCAGCTGACTGCTATCTGCAGTTCAGCAGTTCTAATCTCACCGGCTCAAGGTTGACTCAGCCTTCCCTCCTTCCGAGGTGGGTGAAATGAGGACCCAGACTGTGGGGGCGATATGCTGACTCTGTAAACCGCTTAAAGAGGGCTGAAAGCCCTATGAAGCGCTATATAAGTCTAACTGCTATTGCTATTGCTATCTGTGTGCCTTCAAGAAAGTTTTTTTGGTGTTATGGTGACTGCCTGAACAGGTTCCTGCAATTTTCTTGGCAAGAGACTTCTGAAGTTGCTTATCACTGCCTCCTTCCTAAGGCTGACAAAGAATGACCAGCCCAAGATCAATCAGACTTTCTGACTAAAGCAGGACTAGAAATGGGTTTCCCATTTTTGAGCCGGATACCTTAGTCATTACACCAAAGTCTTGCGTTCTTATAAGTTGATGTGATGCAGTTTTGCAACTGAAGAAACCTAAATAGCTTTAAGCTAATAGCCATGCCATATTTATGTTCGTCAGCCTGTTGAAGCCAATATGAGAATGTTTTTCCGTTAAGCAGTTTTATTTAATCATTCCATGAATTAACATTTGGCTGATTTATCATACTGAGACTCCATTGAAGAAGTCTTGTAACTGTGCTATGCGAGATCATCGTTCCTTTAGCTACACTAAAATCTGATGGATAAAATTTCTGTCAATGTTTATAACATTTCAAACTGAAATTCTCTCTGCTTCTGAATGCTACATGAAAGAGATCTTGTGCCTTTATACCCTTTGATCAGTTATCAGATTCAGACAGGTATTTATTTCAAAATGCAGAGATCCCAAACTCAGTCTGATACAGAATAGACTTAAGATCTTTATTTAGGCTTTTATAACATTACTAGCATCACTAGGGTGGGTAAAATATGTCCCACATTTCACTTTACATCTTATCTGTTTCATTTACTTATCGGAAGAAAGTTTAAGATATGACTGTGTATAAATAACATTAGGAGTATTTTTGTATTGTTTTGTTTTCATCTGTTTGATTATACAATGCTCTTAAATCAATTATCGCAGGCAGGTACGAATCATCAAGGCCTTTTTCATACTTCTAGTCACTGAAACTTCATTTGATGTCCTTAAGGCACAAAAAGCAGCTGCCATTTCTCAGTGTCTGACTTTACATTTCATTTCCTAGCTTCCTCAAGCAGAGTTTGTAGAAATCTAATACTGCATTATAAATGGCAGGTATAGATATTCTTCTAATCACTAAAAGCTTGGTTTACTACCCTAGAGCCTTCTTCCATGTTGTCGCTGGATTTCTGCAGAAAGTACATTTTTTCCTTCCTTCCTTCCTTCCTTCCTTCCTTCCTTCCTTCCTTCCTTCCTTCCTTCCTTCCTTCCTTCCTTCTTTCCTTCCTTCCTTCCTTCCTTCCCTCCCTCCTTCCATCCATCCATCCATCCGTCCATCCATCCATCTATCTTGTCTTTATGAATCACTTGCAGGCAGTGGTGGATTTCAAAACTTTTGGAACCTCTTCTGTAGGTGTGGCCTGCTTTCCAGGTCCTCTGGTGGAACCTCTTCTAAAAAGAGCCGAGGTGGCGCAGTGGTTAAATGCAGCACTGCAGGCTACTTCAGCTGACTGCAGTTCTGCAGTTTGGCTGTTCAAATCTCACCGGGTGGACTCAGCCTTCCATCTTTCCAAGGTGGATAAAATGAGGACCCGGATTGTTGGGAGCAATATGCTGACTCTGTAAACCGCTTAGAGAGGGCCTGAAAGCCCTAGGAAGCGGTATATAAGTCTAACTGCTATTGCTATTGCTATTGCTCAATTGATTCACTCAACAACTGAGGAGAGGAAGTCATAAAATGGGGCAAGTCTCACTTAACTGTTTTGCTTAGCAACAGAGGTTTTGGGCTCAGCTGTGGTTGTAAGTCGAGGACTATCTGTATTTTGACTGTGTCTGAAGAAGCTCCTCTTGTTAGTCTCTCTTATTGTCTTTGCATCCTTTGTTAATAGCAATAGCAATAGCAGTTAGACTTATATACCGCTTTATAGGGCTTTCAGCCCCCTCTAAGCGGTTTACAGAGTCAGCATATCGCCCCCAACAACAATCCGGGTCCTCATTTCACCCACCTCGGAAGGATGGAAGGCTGAGTCAACCTTGAGCCGGTGAGATTAGAACCACTAAACTGCAGAACTGCAGTCAGCTGAAGTAGCCTGCAGTGCTGCATTTAACCACTGCGCCACCTCGGCTTAGTCTGAGCTTCCACTTGCATGATATCAACTGTACAGTTCTCTGTGCATCCTTTTCCTTTGGGACATGACCATAATTTCTGGGTAGTCACAGTGCGTTCTTCTGCTGTCTTCCATTCCTATCCACCCTAATTGGAACTGTTTTCACTTCTGCTTTTAGTATCTCCTTCTTTAAGGACTCCCTTGAGCTGTTTTCCCATTACCTTCTCCTGTCATCCATGGAAAAACTGAAGACAAGATTTAACAATAGCAGTAAAAATTATTGACTTGTGGTCTTTGGGTTTTTTTTTTTTTACGTATTGCCATTTTTGTCCAGAGCATTAAAAATTACGTGAAAGACAATGTGACTAAATGAAAATATGAAGGTCTTGTTTGCCAAACTGAACGCATCAGTGACATATATTAAATCAATCGCTGTGAGTGGTTTGATATAGTCTGCCTTGGAGATAATTGCTAAGACAGGAAACATAGTCAAGATTTCAAAGCTAAAATATGCCATAGTGTTCAGCCATGAAAATATACAGTCTCAACAAAGGATATGAAATGATTGAAGCATTACTGGTGTTTTTGGGGCCAATGTACCAAATTTATTTTGAGATGTTTTTATAATCTTTCCCTATGACATTTTTTAAGGTGTCTGTTTGTTGTTTGAATCCAGGATCTTCTAAGGAACTGAATTTAGCCTTTCCAGTAATCAAAGCCTTCCTTTGAGCCAAGGTGGCGCGGTGGTTAAATGCAGCACTGCAGGCTGACTGCTAGATCAGCAGTTCAGCGGTTCAAATCTCACCGGCTCAGGGTTGACTCAGCCTTCCATCCTTCCGAGGTGGGTAAAATGAGGACCCGGATTGTTGTTGGGGGCAATATGCTGACTCTGTAAACCGCTTAGAGAGGGCTGAAAGCCCTATGAAGCGGTATATAAGTCTACTGTTATTGCTATTGCTATTCCTATTCCTATTTTCCACCTGTGCTCCCTTTTAACTACTATTTATCATTGCATACAGGATGGCTCTCCAGCTTCCTTTCTCTTTACCTCCAATTGCTATGTTCCACTGCTATATTTTCACGGTGTTGTTCCTCAAAATGTAGAATCTCTTCCCCTAAATAATATGCGAGTTTCCAGTTTTGAAGTCCGTATTCACAGGGCAACATGTTTTTAATTACTGCTTAGGTAGCAATAGCAGTAGCAGATAGCCTTATATGCTGCTTTACAGTGCTTTACAGCCCTCTCTAAGCAGTTTTACAGAGTCAGCATATTGCCCCCACAATCTGGTCCTCATTTTATTGACCTCGGAAGGATGGAAGGCTGAGTCAACCTTGAGCCTGGTGAGATTCAATCTGCCAAATTGCTGGCAGAAGTAGCCTGCAGTTCTTCACTCTAACCATTGCCCCACTGCGGCTCATAGGTAGAAGGTGTTGCTTGCATATCATTCCCTGGGTAGAGCCAGATGGGTCTAGTGGTTAAGATTTCAGGATAGAAACCAGGAGATTGGTAAATTCTAATCCATCCTTAGGCATGAAAACCAGATAGGACCAGTCAGTCTCATCCCAAAGGGCTATTAGGTAAAAATTTATTACATAAAAATAATTAATTAATACAATTTATCATTTGGTATAAATGGCTTAAATGTATGAAATATGCATAAACAGTTAAATATTGATTGATTGATTTCCCCAGGATCATTGATCTGAGGAGATGTGCCAGGTATGAGTACACTGATTCAAATATTTTTCAAGTCAAAACTCAAATGGAAAGAAGCACCCCAATCATAAGTTTAGGATTCCTGTAGAATATTCTTTTCAATGTATTCAACTAAACCTAATTTTTCTCAACATTTTCTGGTAGAAATACAGGGTTATATAACTCACATAGTTCTTGAGTCCACAGGTTGTTAAAAAAAAAAAAAAGGTAGCCATCTGGTGATTTCTAGTAGGTTTTAGTTAACTTCCACATTTTTCTTTAATCAATTTCATCTGAATTCTTAGCATTTAAACATTTCCAAAAAGAGCACTGTAGTCATTCCTTTGGTATATATTGTAAATATTAAAAAAAAAATCTCACAAAGCAAGAAATACAGTACATACTTTCCTTTCTTTTTAAACAGATTAAACAGGCAATTGCCCAATAATTGCAAAGTTTGTAGTTCTGGAGGTTTTTCAATCTTTAAGAGGTAATAAAAAGAAAATTAAACTCCATGGTAATTAAAAAGATAAGGCTTGGTTGGATTTTGCATCCTTTAAAAAGGCTACATTTAATAGATGAGAGCATGAGGAAATCTATGATTCACAGTGGGTTCAATAACATTCATTTATACTGTGAACTCACAAAAAAACAAAAAAAAAACAATTGTCCAGAAAACATAAAGGTGATCTCATTGTCTCTCTTTAATCCAGAGAGAATGATCGGTAAACTGGCTCCTACATCCAGTTGCCTTTCAGCTTGATGAAAGAAATGTCCTTCTGGGTTCAGCTCCAAGTGGGGAAGAAGACACTGGAGATGACATGGAGGCTGCTTGGAAAGATGGTTTTAATGGTGGACAGGACCACGTGGCTTGAGCCCTGAACAGAAAAGGTGATCGCATGCTCCAATGTTGGTGGAGAAGAAGAGAAGGGCTGAGGGAGGGGCTTGCTAGGCTTTTTATAACCTGCTCAGTCCCACCTCTCTGTTTCCTGTTCCTGTGTAAGAAATGTATTCTGATTGGTTGTCAGACTCTCATGGAGCCATGCAGGGGCTACTCTCTAGGCTGTGTTTTGAATCCAGGTATGGATGAGTTCTCAGATGCCATGTGGTCAGTTGAGTAAAGTTCCAACATTCCTTCCCCCTGCAGCTGCAGTGGAGAAGTCTTTATTATGTAAAAGGGGCTAGCCTGGCCTTCTCAATGGCCCATTGACAAAGGGGGATGGGCAGGAAGCTACAGGCAACTATTCTGTCTTTTAAAGCATGTTTCTTTCTTTTCACATCCAGAGAAATATTCTGCCTTTTCAATATTTCCTAGGATATTTCATTTTTCTGGGAGAGGGCTGGGTGATAACTTCCCACAAGCTACAACAATACAGTGGGCATCCGTCTGCCCACCTTACTGGAAGCATTCAGTGAATGAAGCAAGCAGCCAATCTAAACCAGCCTGCCTGAACGCTTTGCATTTGTTTCATACTGGAACACCTTTGCCACTACAAACAAATTTAAGTGGCTTATAGCAAAGTGTATATTTAATATTGCACGTATTAACAGCAGCAAGGGTTGTATCTGTGCAACATTGGAAAAATGTAGAAATACCACCAAATGAAGAGATAATTAAGAAGATATTGGACTGTGCAGAAATTGACAGACTTAAATTAAAGATTAAACAGAAAGATGATACAGAATACTACCAACCATGGAATTTATTTTATCAATGGCTGGAAAAAAACGGGTAAAGATTAGGAATATAATTTGTATTGTTAGGCAAACAAAACAACCCACACCTGATCTTTATTAAGCACTAATTAAAAGTAATAGTAGAAAATTAATAAAACTTTATTTAAAAAATTTAGTAGTTTATAAACCATAAACATATAGACCTCAAATACTTGAATTAAAACCTTTTGTTTGAAATGGTGTAGGGTTTCCTGCTTGAGCAAGGGATTGGACTAGAAGACCTCTAAAGTCCCTTCCAATGCTGTTGTTCTGTTAAAACAAACCAATGACCAATGCAGCTCTTAATTTTTGAAAGAATTCATCTAATTAAAAAATTTAAGACACTGCAATTTGCTTTTCAGTTGTCAGGATTTAGCTTTGAATGGGATCGTTGCCTTGGTTCACCGACAAAAGGGCGAAGGACAAAACCGCGCCTGACTAAACCGTGGTGACGAAACCGCAAGTTCTAAAGCGCTCCGACGAATGAGCGCTGAATCGGGCCGACAACAGCGCGGCGACAGAAGCACGCTGTAAAACTAAACCTAAACCTAAACCTAACCCTAACCCTAAATGTAACGCTAACACTAACCCTAAACGTAATGCTAACCCTAAACTTAACCCTAACCCTAACCCTAACCCTAACCCTAACCCTAACCCTAACCCTAACCCTAACCCTAACCCTAACCCTAACCCTAACCCTAACCCTAACCCTAACCCTAACCCTAACCCTAACCCTAACCCTAACCCTAACCCTAACCCTAACCCTAACCCTAACCCTAACCCTAACCCTAACCCTAACCCTAAACCTCACCCTAAACCTAACCCTAACCCTAACCCTAACCCTAAACCTCACCCTAAACCTAACCCTTACCTTAACTGAAATCGGCTTTCTGTCGACGCACTGTTGTCGGCACGGTGATGACGTCGCAGTTTTAGCGACACGGTTTTGCGGGCACGCTTTTGTTGTGCACGTTTTTGTCGGGTAACGCGTTGCCTTGAATCAGATTCATAACATCCATTCAAGACCCTGCAGGATCCTATCCTTTAGCCCCAGGCATTACAGTCTAGTTAGAGTGCCTTCCTGTCTTGCAAATGTGAAGTCTTTTTTTTTTTTTTCTATATTTGGGGGAGAAGGATGGATGGGAAAGAGCAAGATAGCTCTTTTTATCTCCTCATTTGTTAGGGCATTTAAAAGTCCATTCACATTCTCCAAGTTGGAATTCTTCTAGTTTAATTTCAATCAGAGTTTTTTTTCTTTTTTTGCTTCAATATTATACTGCAATTGAATCATCTTCCCAAATTAACATTTTATATTTCAATAGTGAAAGAGGTACTGGGCAAATAAGACCAGGTTGAGTACCAGTTTAATTTATTGTGTGTCATGCACTCTTAGTATTTAGGATTCTGATTGCTTGAGCTATCAGCTGTCAGGTAGAATGGAAAGTCGGCAAAATTTAAATTACGAAATGTCAAAATACGGCGTACAAGATAGGAACAAAAAAAAAGTATTCTGTGAATGCATTAAGTACTTCCTTTAATTATATTATCTCCATTAGTCTGAGGAACTGTGCATGAAATAGAGCTGTTAGATTTTTAGAATGCCGAGATCAAACTGGGTAATTGTAATTTCTAACATTTAGATTTAATAGTTTTGTAGCAGGAGACTTCGCTGAAGTAATGGGGAAAACGGGGGTGATGAGGAGATAGTAAAACAGAAAGCCACATTCCATATTCATAATGTGGAATAATCTAAATGATAGTAATGAGAAACGGAAGGAATATCAAACATGAGCAAATACGCCTGAAGTTTGCAAAGAATTAATATGTACCCAGTCTACATTTATCTCAAGATATTCTACATACTGCGTATGTATAAAACTGTGAGGACTGCAACGGAATTAAGAAATCAGTTAAAACCACTTTGTGGAACCTGGCAGGAGTTTGTTGTGAAGAAGTAAGAAAGTTAGCATTGGTACTAAGGAACTGGTTGCGCAGATAATGGTAACTGAAAGGAGAGAGAAGCAGCAGAAATAGGATCCTCAGAGATGTTAAGATAAATAGAGGTGTAAATTAAAGGAAGCTGCGACAAGAAGCTTCTTGTTAACTTGTAGACCGTGAAAGGACTTGGAATTAGGAGACTTCTGGCAAGAGATCTCAAAAAGCAGACAGGCAGGAAACAGATCAGGAAAGATGTAGAAAAGGGAATAAGAGGTAAAGTCTCAAAGGAAAGACACAGAGAGATCATTCATGAGTATGGGGAAAGTAACAAGAGAAAAATTATGAAGTTTTGCCCAAAGGAGAAAAGTGCATTTGGGGATAGTGGAGAAGGACTCATGGGTATTGATAGACAGTTCAGCCAAAGGAGGGACACACACACACACAGACACACAGACATACAGTGGGAGGGAGGGAGAGTGGGAGAGATCTCAACAGAAGAGAAATTACCCAATAATCACAGCCTGAAAATCTGAGAGGAGCATTGGACTAGATCAGGGATCAGCAGCTCTGGAGCTGCATGTGGGTCTTTCATCCCTGTTGTGGCTCCCTCTCAATTTTGAGAGTTGGGAGGGAGAAGCACAGCACTCCAGGAGGAGACTCTATGGCAAAGGGCGGGTTTTCCGGTCAGCTCCACAATTGATAGGGCGTTCGGTTAGGACAGGTAGAGGAAAAAGGATGCCAGGCTAGGAGGAGTCTTTATGGTGGGGGACCCGGGCTTCTGGTTGGCTCCAGAGTTGAAGGTCCGGTTAGGACCGTTGTGTCTCTGAGTGTTTAAGGTTGCCAACTCCTGGATTAGATCCAGTTTGTCCACAATTTCATCTTTCCTAAAGGAAGAAGAAGAGAAACTGTTACATGAGGCCTTTGCACATGAAGCAGTTGCTGGGAGTATTTCACCAGGGAGGGGAATATAGGCGCTTTTGGTATACCGAACCTTAGAAAAGTCACTGCAAATTTATAGTGCGGCTCGTTTGATATCAGTAAACAAGCTTATCTATGTGATGCAGGGAATTTCTTCTATTGAATCCCACAACTTCTATTTATGTGTAATGCTGTCTATTTCTCTCTGCTTTTGAATATTTCTAATTTTCTTGGATGCGTATCTAGATTCTCTATTAAGTTTCCAAGGTGACAGCAGCAGTCCAAATGCCAGGCCTGTTTGATTGTTGACAGGTTAAACATGATTATATTCCCCCATGTGGGAGGTTTATGTAAGATTTTGGAGTCATTCCTCCCTCTGTTGGCATGAATTGTGTGTCATTATCTTCTAATTAACAATACCTGCTTTCACTCTTCTTGCCTTAGGCCTCAAAATTTAAATAAAAACACCTCAAAGAATGTTCAGTGTCATTCTATGCTAAAGTAGACATGGCCAAACTCCTTACAAGTCATTGTGTTCAGTGTGCAGAAGATTAGCCTCATTACACACACACACACACCCGATGAATAATTCAAATAATACCTACTCAAAAACAAGGTGATGATGACAATGATTTAAAATCCTGGACTAACTCAAGATTGAGTGGACAACACTGATTCCCTTGACTAAGAAAAGGAAATGAACATCACTCCCTAGACTGAGACAAAAAGCTTTACTTTTACCTAGTTTCACCATGGTAGTATATTGGATATGCATAAGAAAATTGAGAAATGACTAATACTTCTTCTTATGAAGATAATATTCAATTCCTGTTGATTGCATGTGTTTTGTGGCCCAGCAGGAGCTGTTGGAGCTGCCACCAGACTCCGACAGCGAGGGGCCCTATGAGTCGGCCCTGGAGGATGTAGAGGACCCTGGACAGGGTTCCGACTCCGAGCAGGGCGCAGAGAGGCTGGTTGGCCACCAGGTGGCACCTGAGCCTTGGATCAATGGGGAGGAGACAAGGGAGAGTGATCCAGAAACCAGCAGTGAGTTGTTCCTGGATTCACGCCATCGAAGAGCTACTCAGCATCAGAAACAATTACGCAATTACAGGAGGTAATTGTGCTCAGCTGATGGTCATTACGCTCCTCTCCAGACTATAAAAAAGACTGCTTGTGACACGCCCTTCTTGCAGAAGTCAATGCATTGACTAAAGAGAAAGTAACTAACTTGGCAGGCTGGATTGCTGCCAAGGTTTGTCGGACTTGCTACCAAGGTCCTTATCTGTTTGTTTGTTTGGCTTTCAGCCACCGAGATTTTGGTCTTGCTATTAAAGTACATTCTAGTTAAGCTTGTCTCGGCTTTCGTTACTGGATGGAGGAGGGGGTCTGAACACATGTGTATGTATGTGCAGTTTGCTTTTGGGCAACAATACAGAAGTAGCTTCTTACTACTTCCTTCAAAGATATACTTTTGGCTTTGTAATGTAGTCCATAGATATGGGTTTTCTGTTGATTTCCCATCCAAATAATAATTAGGATCAGCTTTGCATAGCTTTCTGTTTCTTTTGATCACCTGCTAGGATCAAATGGGATTCCTCCCCCTCACCATTATGTCCAGTTGTATCAGATTCTCAGAGACTGCTTGGACCAGTCCTTGAAACATTTTGTCATCCCCCCCCCCCGTCCCCGAAGTGGTTTCCTCTTGCTTCCTTCAAGGATTGACAAAGAGTGATTGGCCCAAGGTCATCCAGATGGCTTTGTGTCTAAGGCAGAACTAGAATTCACAGCCTCCATGTTTCTAGTCTGGTGGCTTAAGGCGCTACATTAACTTGCTCCCAAGTTTCCTATATGTAGGATCAAATTTGTCTTGGTCTTTTATAGGAATAAATAAATTCTCATTTTCAGATAATTACTCAGTGTTACAAGAGGGTGGAAATATCACTGCATTTAGTGGAAGTTACATACTTTCAGCAAAAACACTTTTGGGGAAAATAAATTGCATCTGTACAGTACATTTAACAGCTTCAACCTGTTCCAGTAGATTGATGAAAATATGCCAAATATGTTTCTAAATGAATGAATCATAAGATTTATTTTTTTAAGGGGGGGATCAGTCGCATCAGACACATTGCATTTAGAATCCTTCATATAATAATTAAGGAGAACTTTTATTCTACTAACGAAGATTTAATAATGACTTATATAGTCATTATTAAGAAAATTGGGAACTAGGGGACTATGAGGAACTCCATGAATCTAACTCCAGTGTAATAGTTACAATTTATTACTAGATTCTAATCAGTGGTGGGTTTCAAAAAAATTTTGAACCTACTCTGTGGGTGTGGTCTCCTTTGTGGGAATGGCTTGCCGGCCATGTGACCTGGTGGGAGTGGCTTGCTGGCCATGTGTTCTCTCTCTCTCTCTCTCTCTCTCTCTCTCTCTCTCTCTCTCTCTCTCTCTCTCTCTCTCTCTCTCCTTCCTTTTGTCTCTCTGTCCCTTTTTCCTTTTTTCTTTCATCTCTCTCACACTTTTTCTTTCTTTTTTTCTTTTTTATTTCTTTCTTTCTTCCTTTCTCTTTCTCTCTCTCTCCCTCTCTCTCTCTCTCTCTCTCTCTGTGTGTGTGTTTATGTGTCAGTGGTGGGTTTCAAAAACCTTTTTGTAGGTGTACCTCTTCTGTAGGTGTGGCCTGTACCTCTTCTGTAGGTGTGGCCTGCTTTCTGGTGGAACCTCTTCTAACCAGTTCGGTAGATTTGACGAACCGGTTCTACCGAACTGGAGCGAACTGGTAGGAACCCCCCTCTGATTCTAATCAAATAGAAACCTACTTTTCCAATAGAAAAAATTTGCCGTAAGAACGTATCTGCATTCAAATGTAATAGACAGATTCGTGTCTAGCAAATATAGATAAATTAAGGTTTTGGGTTTTTTTAAATATTAACACCATTAGGTGACTTTGTCAAAATTGCTCAAGCCCTTGTTGTGTATCCAATTTCAATATAAGCAAGAGCTAATATTTTCATTTACCTAATCAATACCGTTCAAAGCTGCTATTTGCTGACATCCAAGAGTAAATCCACGCTACCAGAGGACACCTTGAACAGCTTTGAGCTGCCATGAAAAATCACCCACATTAATGCTAGTGCCTTCTCTAAATTATACACAGCGGTTATAGGAGATTAGAAATAATTAAGTGGCAAGATCAGAAGGAGAAAAAAAAAGCATATTCCATGGAGGAAATATGGCAGGCTTTAAAGTTATCATATACAGGTATCTTTTTGGTCACCTATCTCAAACTTACCAGATATAAATTCAATCTTTGATACAAATCTACAGTGTGATCTTTAGCTAGCCAGTCAGCCCAGCCTGTGAAAGTGTCACCGGGCACGATTTTATCTCACTTCCTGCATCCTCATCAAAGGAGACCAGAATGGGATAGAGGCATGAAATTGATGGACAGGATGAGGTGTTCCATCACTGCCTTGTAGTTTACCGTATTTTTCACATCATGCAAACTTGCCCTCCTAACAATTTTTAAGTGACTGCGCAGTGGTTAAGGTGCGGTACTGCAGGCCACTTCAGCTGACTGTTATCTGCAGTTCAGCGGTTCTAATCTCACCGGCTCAAGGTCGACTCAGCCTTCCATCCTTCCCGAGGTGGGTGAAATGAGGACCCAGACTGTGGGGGCAATATGCTGACTCTGTAAACTGCTTAGAGAGGGCTGAAAGCCCTATGAAGCGGTATATACGTCTAACTGCTATTGCTATTGTTATCTGCAGTTCAGCGGTTCTAATCTCACCGGCTCAAAGATTGACTCAGCCTTCCATCCTTCCGAGGTGGGTGAAATGAGGACTGTGCTGCTATTGCTATTGCTATTACACTTTTGGTTTTGCTCAGTTTTACTCGATGGGGAAGGGATATGGGGGAAATGCATTCTTTATTTTATATTCATACTCACATTTTACGTTTGGTTGAGAAATAATGGCCGGTCACATAATTGGTATCAAGTGGAAGATTTAAAGCTGGTGTTTTGCAGTCCCTCCTTTGGTATTAGAACATGACAGTTCTTTTTTCAAAGGGGGTTTCTATGGCTGGATATAAAATTATCAGTGGGAACATTTCAACACTGCGTTTGGGACTGTTGAAAGTAAAAAAACAAAAGGATTAAACAGAATGTACTACCGAGGAGGAAGACAGAGGGATTCTAAAGGTAAGAAGAATTGAAATAAATAGTTTCCATTTCCTCCTTTAAAAAGTACTGAGTAAATCTTTTCACAATTCCAACTTCGCTCTTCTTCCTTCTGGTGTAGTTAAACAGAGGCAGAGGAATCTGGTCTGCAGTAAATTCCTGAAGTCTAAGTTTAAAGCTGTCTTCAGACCAGAGGAGTGAATTAACAAAGGAAATGAATTAAAGGAAAACTTAAGTTTTGAAAGATATTAAAACGTCATAAAAACTAATCTGCTAAATAAAATTAAAATGGTATCTCACTCTGGAGTGGGGATAAGCTTATAATGGTGTTAAAAGATTCAGTCAGTCACAAAGCCCTGCTATCAGAGGGAAATTGATCTTTGCGCTGCTTAAAGAGCAGAAAATTCACACCTATCCAAACACTAAAGGGTGATCACCATGTGGAAACTTGTAGCATCCCTCCAAATTTTCCTCAGGATCTTCCTTTCACAGGTAAGAACATCAAGTGTTTTTTTTTTTTTCTGGCTATTGGTGGCTCAGCAAAGCACACATCAGGTCTGACAGGGTGAGTGGACTTGTTTGGCTGGAAAGCATAAATTGAGCAAGGATGGTGGGCTTCTTGATTGTCTAGGAATAGGAATGTCTCTAATGCTCTGAGCCCCCCTGTCTCTCCATCCTTTCTTATTTCCAAAGGTTTTATTTCTTTTAAAACACAAATATGTCATCATTCGTCAATCATTAAAACATCGAAGTACAATTTTTTTTGTGTGTGTGTGTGCCCCTCCCTCCCTCCACCCCCCCTGCCCCCTCCTCCTCCTCCCCCCCGACTTCCCAGAACCCGTACACGGTATGGATTTTTAACAAACACAGTCTAAAATCTATTGGGAAAAAAAAGAAATAAAGAAATTGATGACATTCTGCATTGACCTTAGCTTCTTCTTGCTGAACCAACTTTAAACAATTTAAATCATTTCTGATCTTAAGCATAGGCTCTCCATCCTTTCTTGTTCTGTCGTTTGTTCCCTCTCCCTCCCTCTCTCTCTCTCTCTCTCTCTCTCTCTCTGTCTCTCTCTCTCACTCTCTCTCTCTCTCTTTTCCCCCCGAGGATCTCATCAATCCTCCCAACCACGATTTCCCCTGTACTCTTTCTTCCACTCTGTGGGTTCATATTTCTTTCTCCTATATTTCTGTCTCCTTTCTCCTTATTGTACAACAATATTTTCCCTCCATCTACATTACATTCAGCTTTTGTATTTCTCATGTCATATCCATTTTTTTTTTAACTTCCACACATGAAGATGGATAAACAAACAATTTTATAAGGAGCCATTTTCCCTTTTTTTAGGTCACAGGCTTCCCACTTTTTTCTACTAGCATATGTATTGTATTTGTATTGTATTTATTTGTCTTGTATGCCGTCCACTCCTGAAGGACTCCGGGCGGCTCACAATAGACAAGGGAAGGGGGAAAACTAGACAAAGACAACACTTTAAAAACAAAACCGCAACATTCACAATGTATGTCTCAAAGTTTTTCCACCTATTTTGCTATAATATCTTTAGTAAACATTTTGTTCTAGGTTTTTGCTACTCATGCACAACTTTCCCTCCATGCTCCCTGTCAGTTCCTTTATTTCTAAATATTGATTTTTAGATCCAGGATGCTCATCCATTCATACAATTTCACATTTGCTACAAACTGACAAAACAGCATCTTCAGCATACAGAAACATATAACATGTGTGTCCTGATCAGTGGTGGGTTGTTCGAATCTACTCTGTGGGTGTGGCCTCCCTTGTGGGAGTGGCTTGCCGCCCATGTGACCGGATGGGAGTGGCTTGCCGCCCATGTGACTGGATATGAAGATGCCGACGACACTTGTCAGAACCACCTTAAATTACCTCACACACAGCCCTGGCATGCATAAGAATAGGATGTAAACTTGTTTTTTAAAAGGCATCTTTGGTTTGGGTTAAAACAACTTCAACACACGCAATGTTCTGATTGCACCACAAACGCAGTAGTCATCCTTACCTTCCACAGAGGCACTGAGTTTTATAAATATGAGCATGATAGTGTAGAATAATCATATCCAAGGACCAGTGGTGGGTTTCAAAAAATTTCGGAACCTCTTCTGTAGGTGTGGCCTGCTTTCCGGGTCCACTGGTGGAACCTCTTCTAACCGGTTCGGTAGATTTGATGAACCGGTTCTACCGAATAGGTGTGAACTGGTAGGAACCCACCTCTGGTCCTGATATATATAACTCTAAAAGGTTCAGAAGAGACAGTGAGATAAATCATTCTCTTAATTTTAGGATTAAAGTTAATTCCATTTTCCTTACCTATGCTTAAACAACATAAGATATTTTTCTAAGCAGATAGTTGCAATCACTATTTTTATTCCTTTCTAGGTCTCCAACTGGCTCCCTTAATTTTTAAAAACTTTTTCCTCTTTTTCCTTCCCTTTCATTCATGTCATTAAGCAGAAACAATTTCCTCTGGATCATATGACTTGAAAGTGTTGCACATTTATTCCAAGAGCATGCCTCTAAGTCTTTTCTTACCATTTATTGGAGTATAATATACAATTATTATTAAGGTATGGAGTCCTACACACCTATCACAGCCTAAATAACATCAAGTCTTATTTTCTGACATACATTTTAACTTGTTTTTCATAATTATGCTATACCTTAACTTCCCTGCAGGTGTAAATCAACTCTCTTTTTTTCTTAATTTCACAGTGATAAGTTATATTTTTTCCTTTCATTTGTTTTAGGTGTCAGTTTTTGCTTTTTACCACATACTATCCTGTTGTGACTCAGCAGACGTTTGCTGTGAGTTGAGTCGGGAGTCAGGAATAACAATGCAGCTGGGGCTCTTTAGTGTTGTCTTCTGCAGATAAAAGACGGATGGTGCCACGCCTTAGTTGCAGAAGTCAACGTTCATTCATTCGTTCGTAGTTCATCGTTCATCGGTCGTGGTTTGTTTGTGAGAGGCACTTGGATAAGTGATTTGCTTTCTGTAACACTGATTCAAAGAGACACTTGGAGAAGTGATTTGCTTTCTTTCTGTAAACCTGGTGTTGCTGTAATAGCTCTTTGTTTTTGCATTCTGCTGCGTAACCTTCTTGCCAGAGACTTTATTTATGTTTCTTTTGGGCTCGCAGCCAGCGTGAGCCAGGACTGATAAAGTTATTTCCTTTTAAGTCTGTCTGACTGTCGTCTGTGATCGAGCGAAGGAGGGTCAGAACAGTATCCTAACCTTCCAAGTCACAATCTGCCATATGTTGTGGCCTTCAGCAGATTGGCTAATAGGCTTATTTAGACCAAAAGACACTGTTCATCACATCTTCTTTTGCTTATTTGTGTTTTATATCAGGGAGATAAGCTGGAGATTCTGACACTCAAGAAGGATGGGTGTGAAATGAATTCAGTTTTCAGGACTTCCATGAGGTAAGTTTTTCCCCCCCTTTCCGTTTCTTGAATGTGTGATTCAGAAACATTGCTGCCTTGAATGCACAGACTAGAGACGAATCTCACTGATGCCAAGTTTGAAAAATGTGTTAATCACAACAAACATAGAAAGACAGAGAATGACTTCAGGACTGGCAACATCTGGCTCATCAGGTTACTTTGATATCATCAAAATGATGTCATCCACCATGTTCTGCTGCGAAAAAAATGAACTTTTTGAATACAATTTTCAAAAAATTACATTACCACTTTGGCTGCTTGGTTCAGACTGTGTACGTAGATAGACAAATGGTGAAAATAAAATTCAAAAGCCAACTGTGGCTTGACTTAAAACATCCATCCTCCTCTGCTTTAGAGTTACGGGTTGTGTGTCCCTGAAATGGAGTCTCACTCCTTATGTCAGCATTCCAAATATCATGCAGAATTAAATCAGAGTCCAAGGCAGAGCGATCCTTAAAGTTCCAATTTAATAAAACAGATATTTTGGCATCATACTATGGAATCCCAATTCAGAAGAACTTCCTGGGATTCCACCCAGTTAAAAAGTTCATGATCTTCTCCCCACACCCACAAATCCATCACATGGTCCAATCTTCTCTTCCACGCTGGCATCTCCACCCAGCTGCTTCCGGTCAGGTGCAAAGGGTGCGGAGACAAAGAATAACCTTGAGCTTCTAGGAAAGAATTTTTTTATTTTGAAAACAACACATTCTACCCTTCGCTATTCCCCCCCTTAATGAGTACACATCCTAAAGATGAAGCTAGAAGAGAGAGTGTGGCAGGACAAAGATTCTTAAAGGAACACCTGCAGGCCTGACACCTTAATTGTAATCTATGTACATTCGATTTTGGGATACGAGTGCTGTAGAAGGCAAACAATAGTAACACCATTATTTAATACTTGTGCTTATAAATATCCAGAAGCACTAACCCAACTGTAACTGGAAGCAAGATATTAAACTGGTAGGTTTAACCTGATTTAGCAATGTTCCAGCTGCAATTTCAGGACTAAGAAATCTGTCAACTAGTATTATAAATAGCAAGGAATGACACTTGAATGACTCTTGAAGGAAAGATAGCTTCATTCTTCAGGTGCTTCAGTGTGTGCCAGTCGATAGAGTTCCCATAAGCCTTATTAACCTTTGTGAAAACCTCCAACAGAGGCTCTTAAAAATATTGTGTGCGATATTTTTGAAGCACATGCCATTGATCAAAGAAGAATGCCAAGGTATCTGTTACCTTGGAACATGGGTAAAAAGATTATTACCCTCAAAAGATTTTAGATTATTATCTGAGATTTGCTTTCAGAACCAAGGCACGGTCCTGAAAACTTTCTGAAATGTTCATTTCACATTTCTGGAAATGGAAGAATAGGCATAAACGGTGAAAAAATATATCAAAATTTAATAAAAAGTATTAATAAATAAAAAGTTAAGGCCATAAGTGGCGCAGCTGGAAAAGCTACTGTAATGACCTGCCCTCCAGCCATGGCCTCTACCTATTCCTCTAAATCAGGCCTCAGCAACCTGCAGCTCTGGAGCCGCATGTGGCTCTTTCATCCCTCCGCTGCGGCTCCATGTCACCAGTCGGCACCACAATTTTGAGAGGAGTTTCTGGTTGCGGGGGGGGAGGAAGCATGGTACACTGGGAGGAGACTCTATGGCAAGAGGTGAGTTTTCCGGTCAGCTCCACAATTGATAGGGCTTTTGGTTAGGACAGGTAGAGGAAAAAGGACACCAGGCTAGGAGGAGATTCTATGGTGGGGAAACCGAATTTCCGGTCAGTTCCAGAATTGAACGGGGGACCTCCAGTTAGGACCTTTGTGGCTCTTTGAGTGTTTAAGGTTGCTGACCCATGCTCTAACTATGAACCAAGAGTATTTTCAAATTGGAAGCTGATCTGTCTGGGAACCAAAGGTGGGTTCCTACTGGTTCGCACCTGTTCGGTAGAACCAGTTCGTCAAATCTACCGAACCGGTTAGAAGAGGTTCCACCAGTGTACCCAGAAAACAGGCCACACCTACAGAAGAGGTTCCAATATTGTTTGAAACCCACCACTGCTGGGGACGCACAAACTCATTGAGAATTGAAGATGACATAGACCTCCTGCGCCCTCTTTTATTATAACCTCACCACTTTCTCCATTATTTTCCCCTAAAAGAGTAAATTGGAGTCAGGATGGAAACTGTTCATTTTTATTGGAGTCGTGCTTGGTTTCTTGAGAGTGTGAGGATCAGCAGCTCTTTCTATGTTTTCTAATGAAATAACATTTTGTTCTCTAAAAGAAGTTGCCTAGAAAGTTTTGCAATTCTCTGAATATTTGGATGCAAAGTTAGTAGTTTAAACTTCTGATAAATACTAAAAAAATCCATGCTTTTAGGGAAATGTCTGAACAGCCTATAAATGCTATCTGGATGCTTTAGATTTAAGGAAAGCTTTAGCTCCTTTGCTTAGGCTGGGATTCAGATGACATTTAAATTAAATTTGTTATAATAATAATCTCCTGCATGTGTCCATCAAGGTCATCTTTCTTATTTTCTATATTTTATAGTATATTAAATAATTTGCTCAGGCAGAGGCATCTTAATATTTTCTCTATATAAATAACAATGACCTTTAAAGAAGGTTGGATTTACAGTCAAATTTTCAGTCTTATCGCTGAGTGCTCATTGTCCTTGGTTATTAGTTGGAATAAGAAACTGTAGACATTAACCCTTCTTTTAAGATTAGCTGGGAATCCTGACAAATATTAGAAGCTTTGCTCATTTAGCTATCAGGTTCAATATTTAATGCCATAAGTTATATATGGAAAATACTGGGTGACAGAGATAATTTGGATTGTTTTAACCATGAAAAGATTACATTTGGGATAATGCTAGTTTTAAAATAGCTGCTGAATCGGTTTTTGTTGATCATGTTCCTGATAAATCAGATATTTTGGAATCATTACTTTTGATCAATTTTGTTTAGATGAAACAGACACACACACGCACACCACTTTTATTAAGATTTTACAAAGAACTAAAAGATTATAGAGAGAAGAAGGGAGCAAAGAAAGGACAAAGAAAGATAAAAAAGCAAGGAAAGACAGAATAAAAAGAAACAGAAACAACTTTTCAATTTTCTTTATGGAAATATAGATATAATTACAACATTATCTCTTATTCTCTGATTACAACAAAAACTTTTTCTATTATTCCACTGCAAAGGTTTTAGAATTAGGGTTAATTCTTTTTTGTTTCCTAGCATTGTTAGTGGAAAAAAAACCTATTGTGAAGTTCTCTAATATTTTCCGTCAAGATGCAATTAATAGATGAGAAGCCACGTACATGACTGGCTTTGATATGTAGAACCATTTCGATAAATCTGTTTTTACTGTTATTCTGGTTTGGGAGCAAACAAGTTGGCACTCAATCCAGACAAGACCAAGTGGTTTCTGATGTTCCCTCCCAAAGATTGGCCAATTATTCCATCTCTCAGGCTGGGGGGGGGGGTGAAATTATACGCCCCTCGGAGAGGGTCCGCAATTTGGGAGTCCTCCTGGATCCCCAGCTGACTTAGAACACCATTTGTCAGCTGTGACCAGGGGGACCTTTGCCCAGGTTCACCTGGTGCACCAATTGTGACCCTACCTGGATCGGGAGGCCCTTCAGACAGTCACTCACGCCCTTGTGACCTCAAGACTGGATTACTGTAATGCGGTCTACATGGGGCTGCTTTTGAAGAGTGTTCGAAGACTTCAGTTAGTCCAGAACGCAGCCGCGCGAGCGATTGTGGGTGCACCCAGGTACACCCACGTCACACCTATCCTCCACGAGCTGCACTGGCTACCCATTAGTCTCCGGACCTGCTTCAAGGTGCTGGTCATTACCTATAAAGCCCTACATGGCATTGGACCTGGGTACCTGAGAGACCGCCTCCTGCCGATTACCTCCCATAGACCGATTAGATCTCACAGGTTAGGTCTCCTCCGGATTCCATCTGCCAGACAATGTCGGCTGGCGACTCCCGGGGGGAGAGCCTTCTCTGTTGCAGCTCCAGCCCTCTGGAATGACCTCCCCATGGAGATCTGGACCCTTACTACCCTCCCGGCCTTCCGCAAAGCCACCAAGTCCTGGCTGCTCCAGCAGGCTGGGGGGCTTGTGAAACATCCAGCCCCACGGAAATTGTGAATGTTACGTATTTTAAAGTGTTGTTTTTGTCTATTTATCCCCCTTCCCTTGTTTATTGTGAGCCGCACGGAGTCCTTCGGGAGTGGGTGGCATACAAGACAAATAAACTAAACTAAACTAAACTAAACTAAACTAAACTAGTTCAGTTTTATGACTTGATGGTATTTTGCATGTTTATGTTATCAGGATACTTTTAGTTATAATTACAAACCAGAAATAAGTGCTATAATTATTAATCAATAATGTTTTTTTATTTGTAATGGAATTGTTTAAAATGAACAGAAGGCAAGATTTCTCTGTGGATAAGATTTCGTATAGAATTACCTCCTTCAAGATATATATGACTCTAAACTGTCTTTTTTTTTTTTAGAAAAGTTTTTTTCTGTGCCTCCAGATATTTTCCATTTTTATATAGAAAAAGAGTGATTAGTTGAGAAGTGAAGCAATTTTATTACTGTGTCTTGTTTTACATGACATTCTCTAGGTTTTGTCTATTTTTTCTAAACAAATATTTCCAGCAGTTATTGTCACATTTGTCTCTGTAATGTTGTAAAACTAATTTCTATAGTATCACTTCAAATTAAATGAACTGGAAATAATTATCTGATACTACCAATTATAAATATTAGATAATATCTTCTGGCAATGTTTCTATCATGTTGTTGTATTAATGTTACATTGTGTTATGATGTACTCTCACAGCAAATAGTCACTTCCATTAAGTTAGGTATCTATTGAATCAAGTGCTTTATCATTTATGTTTTCAATCATTTTATTTTGCAGTGATTCACTTTATTTTCATTGGCAGTCTTTGGCCTTCCTTCAAATCTCCATTCCTCCTTGCAATACAGAATCTTGTTCAGTGGAAATGAAACATCTTTTGACTTCCCAACTAGCTACACAGATTAGTTTGAACACAGAAATACATTAAAGTTCCCAATCAACCAGTGGTGGGTTTCAAAAATTGTTCGAACCTACTCTGTGGGTGTGGCCTCCTTTGTGGGCGTGGCTTGTTGCCCATGTGACCGGATGGGAGTGGCTTGCCGCCCATGTGACCGGATATGAAGATGCCGACAACACTTGTCAGAACCACCTTAAATTACCTCACACACAGCACTGGCATGCATAAGACTAGGATGTAAACTTGTTTTTTGAAAGGCATCTTTGGTTTGCGTTAAAACAACGCACAGAATGTTCTGATTGCACCACAAACGCAGTAGTCATCCTTACCTTTCACAGAGGCACTGAGTTTTGTAAATATGAGCATGATAGTGTAGAATAATCATATCCAAGGACCAGTGGTGGGTTTCAAAAAATTTTGGACCCTCTTCTGTAGGTGTGACCTGCTTTCCGGGTCCACTGGTGGAACCTCTTCTAACCGGTTTGGTAGATTTGACGAACCGGTTCTACCGAATAGGCGCGAACTGGTAGGAACCCACCTCTGCAATCAACATACTTTCATGCCGCTATAAGTATCCCTTATATGTTTGTTCATAAATATTACATTATGAATGAAGGCAAATATATGTGTCCCGGAATAATGTGGGGAAGGGTGCAGCAGTCAACATCTATTGGCCCAACTGGCAATGACTCTGACATATTATGGTCTGTGGCTTGGAATACAAGAGGAGCAAATAAATAAAATAATTCATTAACAAATGAAATTAAAAAAAACCAACACCAAAGTAGACAACTTGTGCATCTGTGAAATGAACAGATAATAGAAGGCCATAACCAGAGGTGGGATTTTACTGATTTGGACCAGTTTGGGCAAACTGGTAGCTCAAACTATCAGCTGGGAACAAACTGGTTCGCTCCAACTTTCAGCAGGTCCCGTCCCCCCCCCCTCTGCCCCCACGGTATATTAATCTATTATTCCCTTTTGTGAAGCCCAGCTGATGAATGCAGAGTGGATAGCTGCTCCTCAGCTGTTTTCCTTCCTAGCAGTAATGCGGAAAGTGGTTTCTCTGCAAATTGTAATGCGCACGTCAGCGAACTGATTGTTAAATGGGTAGGATCCAGTGGTGAGATTCAGCCAGTTCGCACCTATTCGGGAGAACTGGTTGGTAACTTTCTAAGCAGTTCAGAGAAACGATTGTTGGAAGAAATCTTATTTTGGTTTTTTCCACTTTACGGGGCTAATCCTGTAAGGAAGGCAGGAAGGAAACATTCTGGTGTTGTTTCTAGCCTCATCTTTATTGACCTGCTTACAGAAACTGCCTCTCCAGTTAACCCTTATTACCATTGTAACAACTAAGGTGAAGTGCCCATCGACCTGAGTGACCTTGAGTTGGCCAAGCCCACCCAGTCACATGACCACCGAGCCCCACCTACCCAGATAGTCATTAGGGCAGAGAACCGGTTGTTAAATTATTTGAATCCCACCACTGGTAGGATCCCACCCCTAATCATAACAGATCTGAAACCAGGTAGTCCAGTCTTGTGTAAATGAGTATTGATACAGAATCCTATCCGGGTTAATAAGTAGGACCAAAAGTTTAGTCTCCTTTCAGACTTGTGCTAGAACTAATCCCCAGGAAGTTTGAAAGAGAACATTGTGGTGATGGAGAAGTTCCCTGAGGATGGACTCCAGCATGAGTGTGCAAGTTCAGAAGACTAAACCTCTGGTCCCATAACTGACCCAGATTGGGTCCTGCATAAATAGTCCATTACACAAGGCTGAACCACCTTTTGTTATCTCTTCATTTCACAGATAAATATCTGTTCAGACCCCCCTCATCCCACACCAAAGCACGCCAAGCCAAAGATACTTTACGGAATTTATTAATAGACAGACAGGTCCTTGGCAGCAAACCGGCACAGATAAGCCTTGGCAGCAATCCAGCCTGCCAAGCTCACCATAACGTTCTCCAACATTAGTTAATGCGTTGACTTCTGCAAAAGGGGCGTGTGCACAAGCAGTCCTTTTAGAGGAGCCTAATGACCACCAGCTGAGTGCAATTACCTCCTGTAACTGCATAATTGTTCCTTACGCCTATTAGCTCTCCAGTGCCAGGCATCCAGGAACAACTCCCTTTCCTCCTCCCCATTGCTGACATCTGGATCACACTCCCTTGTCTCCTCCCCACTGGTCCAAGGCTCAGGCACCTCCTGGTGGCCAACCAGCCTCTCTATGCCCTGCTTGGAGTCAGAACTATGTCCAGGGTCCTCCACATCCTTCAAAACCGACTCTTAGGGCCCCTCGCTGTCGGAGTCTGGTGGCAGCTCCAACGGCTCCTGCTGGGCCACAACAGGTTTCTATCTTTAAAGCTCTTAATTGTTCCAGGCCGTTTCCTCATAAAATCTGCCTAACTAACTCAAATAGTCTGATCATGACAGGAGAGGGCTGATAAAAGGAATTAACTCCCCTAGTTACACCGCTTATGTCTAGAATAAGGATACCTTCTGTCCATTGCATAGCCTTGCATAAAGTTACAAAGATCTGGCTTTTATGGATTGATTCTGGAACCATCAATGTAATTTAATTATACCAACGCCCTGTGTGTGTACACATTATTATTATATTATTTTATTACATGTACTGTAAACTCTGTAGTCCTATTATATTGAGATGGTGCACACATTTCAGAAATAAAGAGAATTCAGAAGTGATAAATGATGCAACTTATCTATGAAGTGGGGTTTTAATTTTATTTTGGTGGTAAAGCTCATAGGATGTCCAGTTTAGATGTGATAACTTGTCTAATGCTGATGATGTGTTAAGCAGTGAGCCTACATGTAAGACATAAATCAAATATATTAATTAATCAGCATCAGAAAATCTCAGAGAAACTCCATAGTTTATCACCTAGAAAAAAACCAGAATAGCACACCACTTCTATATGTTGTTAAAACATTGGTATGTTGATGTTGTCACCAAGAATCCAGCTCAACCTGAATGATATGCTATTTTTATGAGAAATCTATTAATATATAGATACATGGAAACCTGGCAATTAATACCATCTGAAAGCTTTTTCCCCTTAGGAAAATGCATTTTTGTTCCCAAATCAAATCCTTCTCAGTATTTTCTTTTTACTTATTACTGAATTTAGTTTTAAGATGTTGGTTAAAATCACTAGACTGTTTAAAAAGCAAAAAGCTTCATGTTTTAAGACCGACCAGTTTAGGGAAATGTTTTTTAAAAAAATGTATCTGCAGCTTTGAATATCTGTATTTCCTTTGCAGAGTTAAGGTAATTAAAAGAATTTTTGTAGGAAACTAGACTAGTTTATTATTATTTTTTTTGCCTTTTGTGTAGTTGTGGAAAAATACAAATCAATAGACAAACCTGTTCTCAGAGAAATGAAGCAAATACATCTTTATAATTGCAACACATAACACAGAAAACAGCTGCATACTTATTTTGAATAATTTCAGTCTGAATATAAATATGTATGCAGCAGGAAAAAATGAGAACAAATCGGAACACAGAGGAACCTAACTTTTTAATAGTGGCTTTTCAGAGAAACTGGAACTAAGCAGATCATGCATATTCTAAAAATCTGTCTGCTTACCTTTAAAATAAGTTAGTTAGTTTGCTTCCTGATACAGGAACTTCCATGCAATCAATAACTCTTATACAGACTGCTCAATTAATTATAACTGTGGAAATTATCCCAACACATATTCTGTGTATAATAGACTTTATTCCAACAATTGGTTTTGGAAAGAATTAAGTAAAGCATTTTGTATTCAAACGACACTAAATTTTGGCTCATTATCATTCCATTATTTTCTCTAGAAGCAGACTTCCCTTCCTCTCTTCCCAGCAGTGGTGGGTTTCAAAAATTGTTCGAACCTACTCTGTGGGTGTGGCCTCCTTTGTGGGAGTGGCTTGTCGCCCATGTGACCGGATGGGAGTGGCTTGCCGCCCATGTGACCAGATATGAAGATGCCGACGACACTTGTCAGAACCACCTTAAATTACCTCCCACACAGCACTGGCATGCATAAGAATAGGATGTTAACTTGTTTTTTAAAAGGCATCTTTGGTTTGCGTTAAAACAACTTCAACACACGCAATGTTCTGATTGCACCACAAACGCAGTAGTCATCCTCACCTTTCACAGAGGCAAAACTGAGTTTTATAAATAGGAGCATGATAGTGTAGAATAATCATATCCAAGGACCAGTGGTGGGTTTCAAAAAAATTTGGAACCTCTTCTGTGGGTGTGGCCTGCTTTCCGGGTCCACAGGTGGAACCTCTTCTAACCGGTTCGGTAGATTTGACGAACCGGTTCTACCGAATAGGTGCGAACTGGTAGAAACCTCTGCTTCCCAGGTATACTTCTCTTGTTCCCTCAACTTAAGTTACCTTTCAGGTAAGATAGCAAGAGCTCATGTTCCAAAGGTAAAGTCACTGGCTCTACTTGTGGATCATATGGCCCCAAGAATCACCTGAGAAATAGACTATCAACCAATAATATGAAGTATCCAACTCTCAAGAACTTCTCATCTACTCTCCCTGACCTAAATGAAGACCTTTCTCCTTCTAGTCTCATAGTCCCAAGAGTTCAAAGAAGAATGTCCTCATCTCTACATACTGAGAGAAAACAAGTTAGCTAGCTGTGAAAGAAGAGGTGAGCTCTCTGTTGCCAAATTAATCATATCCCTTTGGCAATCCCTTGACTCCAAAATAGTCAGAATATGATCTAGATGAGTTATTATCTTATTTCGGAGTCAATTATCAGAAATATATCTTTATAACAAAGTCTAAATCTGAATGGATTGCCCATATAATTGAAACCCATAAAGAAATTTATTCTAGGGTATTACCTCTTGCTATGGCAACACCTCAATTATTACAACAACATGAGGAAAAAATTGCCAGAAGATATTATCTAATATTTATAATTGGTACTATCAGGTAATAATTATTTCCAATTCATTTCATTTGAAGTGATCCCATAGAAATTAGTTTTACAACATAACAGAGAAAAATGTGACAATAAGTGATGAAATTATTTATTTAGAAAAAAATAGACAGGATCTAGATAATGCCATATAAAGTAGGACACAGTAATAAAATTGCTTCAGTTCTCAGCTAATCACTCATTTTCTATATAAAATGGGAAATACCTGGAGGCACAGACAACAATTTTCTAAAAACAGACGCTTTACAGCCAACATGTTACTTGAAGGAGAAATTCCACAATGAAACATTATTATTGATTAATAATTATAGCATTTATGTGTGGTTTGTAATTATAATTAAAGATACCCTAAGAAAATTCCATTACAAAATACCGTTACATCATAAAATTGTACCATTTTAAAACTAAGATAACAGTGAGTATAGTTTCATCCAAATGGCTTCATGTTTCATCATGATAATTGATAACTATGGACTCATGTAGAAAACATAAAATCCACCACCTCATACATACATTCTAGCAGCAATTTCATTGTTATTTGTTGTTTTTTCCTATCAGCAAAGTCAAGATACTGGTGATAGGTACCTGTTGTGACTCAGCAGAAGTTTGCTGTGAGTTGAGTCGGGATGCAAGATTAACAATGCAGCTGGGGCTCATTAGTGGCGTCTTCTGGTGATAAAAGAATGGATGGTGCCACACCCTGGTTGCAGGAGTCAATGTTCATCATTGATCGGTCATGGTTTGTTTGTGAGAGGCACTTGGAGAAGTGATTTGCTTTCTGTAACCCTGATTCCAGGAGACACTTGGAGAAGTGAATTATTTTGTAAGAGTTTTTGTTTGGTCTTCTGTTATCTTCTTGTCAGAGACTTTATTTATGTTTATTTTTGGGCTCGCAGCCAATCTGAGCCGAGGACTGATAAAGTTCTTTCCTTTTAAGTTTGTCTGCCTGTCGTCTGTTAACAAGCGAAGAAGGAGGGACAGAACAGGTACCTATGTCTTGGCCTACAGAATAATCAAGTTAGAAACTATAAGTCTTCATCAAAATGAGTCCATGAAATTAGTTGCACAGGAACGCATGGAGTTTCGCAATCATGGAATATGGGCATCATATGGAAATGCATATTATGTCAAATGTTTCATCCTCTTGTAATAGCAGACTGGCATAAATTTTCTTCAGGTAAAGAACCAATGGTAGTCAGGTGTTAATATTTCAGTTCACAAATATATTGTTTTCAGAACTGAAAATCTGGCAGCTCATTTGTCTACAGGGCAAACCTGAAATGTATGTTTCACTAAGAAAAAAGCTGCAAGGTGGAGGGAGTGAAATAAATGTTGAGAAACGTCTACTGTGTTTACAAACTGAGAAAAAAAATATTTTCCTGTTTTGTTTTTCCACCAAGTGTTATTCGTGCCTCATTTAAATAATTTACTACATCATTGCTTTACTATAATTAGAAAAGTAGTCGCGTTGAGATGATTCACCTTCCCACTGCTCAAACCATCTGATTTCACAGTAAAGATGTATCAGGATTTGATCAGAATCTCTTAATACTACTAGAAGTAAATATTTGCATCTTTGTGATACTACAGCCCTCATCAAGGACAATCAATCAGAGTTTCACATTCCCGGATAGTCATACAGAAGGATTGCCTGTTGTGCCTTTTTCTTCTTGGTGACAACACAAATTTGTTCTTCTTTTTTTTAAAAAAGCAACTGTTAAAAACTGGAGGAAGTCACCAATATCTGTATCATTTTTATTTGGCCTCTTTTACCCTTTCTTATCTTCCTGATGTTAGGCAGGCTTTAATATCAGGGACTAAAGTTCCAAAAAAAATTCAAGGGTCCCATTAGTGACTTATAAGACTCATAAAACACAATACTGTACAATACTGACACTTCAGTGGTGGGATTCAAATAATTTAACAACCGGTTTTCTGCCCTAATGATCACCTAAGTAGGCGGGGCTCAGTGGTCATGTGACTGGGAGGGCATGGCGAACTCAACATTACTCAGGTCGATGGGCGCTTCGCCTTAGCTGTTACAATGTAATAAAGGTTAACTGGAGAGGCAGTTTCTGTAAGCAGGGCAATAAAGATTAAGCTAGAAGCAACACCAGAATGTTTCCTTCCTGCCTTCCTTACAGGATTAGCCATGTAAAGTGGGAAAAAACAAAAGGAGATTTTTTCCAACTACCGGTTCTCCCAACTGCTTAGACAATTAAGAACCGGTTCTGCCAAATAGGTGCGAACTGGCTAAATCTGTGACACTTCTACATTGACTTTTGTTGCGTGAATGTAAACGTTCCCTGTTTGCAATGTATGTTGTGACTATCACAGGAAGGAGACAGTATACAGTGTGATGAAAACCACCCAGGAATGGAGCCATAATAATATTATCTGAGGGGAGGCAAACATGTACTCTTGGTATCTTTCAGACTTCAGCCCCCGTCATTGGCAATGGATTATGGGAAGTGTTGCCCCAAGCAATAATGCAGTGGCTCAGTGGCTAAGACACTGAGCTTGTCAATCAGCAGTTTGAATCCCGTAACGGAGTGAGCTCCCATTACTTGTCCCAGCTTCTGCCAACCTAGCCGTTCGAAAGCACATATAAAATGCAAGTAGAAAAATAGGAACCACCTTTGGTGGGAAGGTAACAGTGTTTCGTGCACCTTTGGTGTTTAGTCATGCCGGCCACATGACCATGGAGACGTCTTCGGACAGCGCTGGCTCTTCGGCTTTGAAATGGAGATGAGCACCGCCCCCTAGAGTCAGGAACGACTAGCATATATGTGCGAGGGGAATCTTTACCTTTACTTCTGGCCCAGTAAAAAGATACTCAATCTCAGTTTTTCTCCTTTTCTTCATCCTTCTTCCAATTACAAGGATGGCTGAAGCCTTAATATCAGTGTTTAACTTGTCTTAGGCCAAGCAAGAGAGTGATCCCTCATGGTAATAATAATAATAATAATAAAAATACCAGCTACATTATTTTTTCCATTTCTGTTTATCCCATTTTAAGGAAGAAGTCAATGAAGGTTGAAAAGGCCTGTAGCTAGATGCTCCCCCGGTTGCTATTGAGATTTGGACCATGACAACAATGAATGCTGAGGCAACTTTTAGCCTAAATCTTGGCTTGTGTTCTATTGGCTTTCAAATCTCCTTGGGGCTGCCGACATATTGTTTTCCCTTTTATTGTGTGGCTTGTTTCCATTTTGAAAATCAACTGCTATACGACCCGAGGACCTGCTGTATGAGAAACAATGTCTGAAATAATTTTATTTTGCATGTAAATAAACCGATGTCAGAACTACATCATCTCATCTTAGAGTACTTGTCAAGTCCTACTTCATTTAACAATCAGGAAAGAAACCACTCAACTCCATTTGCCTGAAATTAAGTGTACTTTTACTAATTACAAACGAATAGTAGCGAAGCAAAGCTTAATCTGGTTAATTAGGTGCGAAAGCAAAGAATATCATGTATAATTCAATCCCCCCCCCCCTTGGCACCCCAGTCCATAGTCCAATTATAATTCACCCAACTGTCAGGTGGGAGATATCTTCAAAGAACATCACCAGGGTGGAATCTTGGACAGTTAACCTTGGTGGGAAACTCCCTTCCTCCGCATGCGCAATGAGATGGTCAGTTCAGCATCTAGAATCTTCCTCCAGCACATAATGATTCCCTTCCCAAATACCATGCCCCCCTCCCCGTTTCAATGGCAGCCGAAGCAGCAGCAAAGCAGAGGCTGACAGTACTCAACTATTCATACCAAAAATAAATAAATAACAGTTTAAAACGTACATAAAGAACACTAATATACTAAGGTTAATGTCCTTTTCCTGGGTGTGCTCACTTTCCTCGCAAAGTAAATTTCAACCAGTGACGTGCGGTCAGCTTTAGCCCTGATGAGGCACTTTTTAGACTTGTGGACTTCAACTCCCAGAATTCCACAGCATGCTCAGTTCCGATTTAAAGCGACAGCATTTTTCCCCTTTGCAAAATAAGTTTTCCCATTCTTTTTCTTCTCCCTCCCCCTCCTTCCTCCCTCTCTCCCTCCCTCCCCCGTCTCTCAAACAGACACACGCACACAAAGAACTTCGATCCCTCTCTCATTCACTCACTCTCAAACACAAACACAGAAGTTAGATTGGATATATTTTCCGAAGGCTTGAAAGCAGCTCTTCTGCCATACCCCCCCCTTCCCCTGCTGCTTTCCGATCAAACTTTTTGAATTCCTCTCCCCTCCCCACACGCACCTTTTCCAGCTGTTTCAGAGACGATTCCAACTCTGCTTCTCCCAGCCCTGCCCTCCCCTCTTGAAAAGCCAGAGCTCTGTCAGACTGAGCTAGTTGCTCCCAGAGAACTCTAAAAAGCCTCTAAAAATGCCCTCTACAGGAGGTGAGAGAACACGTGCCTCATTTGCATAAGAAATTCTTTGCTTGTTAACCCTTGCTTAACTCTTAAAAGGGGAAAAATCCCTTATGCAAAAGAGGCCCCTAGTTCTCTGGCCTCCTCCTAGTTAATACTGAGAGCAGACACCAAGCCACTGTGACTTGAAATCTGGTAGCAACTACCCTGGCTTTAATTATTTTAAGAGAAATATTTAAAATCATTTCCTTTCCCTGAGGAGACTGGTGAGGCCCCGCCTCCCTTGCCTCTAGTGACTGCACGTCCCTGATTTCAACAATGTAACAACCCCCACCCCCCATTACACGCTAAAGTGATGAAATCATAAATATCTTCAATACTCAACTGAAAGATAAACTCCCATTAATAGATCTGCAATTTCTGAGCATAGTTTAGTTACAAAGAGTGTTTAATAAAGACAAGGGTTACAGGGCAGACTAAAATAGCTAAATAAATCTCTTATATGTTTAAGCAAATTGACACGACACCTTGCAATGTCATTGAATAATGTCTCTTTCTGCACAGCTATATCCAAATTAGACCGCATTCTGCCATTTAAAAATATCAACCGCCTCCTGTCTCACATGGTGTTACCCTAACAGTCAGCTCTGGAAGGTGTGAAATGTTGTCATATGTCCATCCTTCACACCTTTAAGTGTGTAGGTTGTTGTTTTTTTTCCTCCTCCAAATGTACAAAATCTCAGCAGGGGCAATTCTAGCTAAATAAGATCAGCTTGGCTAGCCTTAGAAGTCGATCCAATTAAAAACAGTGTGTTTCATTAGCGCAATTGAGAAGATTGGCTATATATAAAAGGAAAATAAGAACAGGAGTGGATTTGACTTTCCAGCAAAAACAAACACACACAGCTACTTAGTTTCCAAAAGACTAATTCCAAAATTTCTCAGGAAACATTTTTTAATGACATTTCGGAGGTATTTCCCCTCCTTTTTTTGGTTCCCTCAATCCCTATTCCAGAATATGAGACATCTTTGAGTGAGGGGTTGTAGCTCCTGGATATTTGCCCCCTCATATTTTGTAACCTCTGCCATTTTCTCCCCCTGACACACAGAACCTCCAGATCACATTACATCAGAGGTGGGTTCCTACCAGTTCGCACCTATTCGGTAGAACCGGTTCGTCAAATCTACCGAACCAGTTAGAGAAGGTTCCACCAGTGGACCCGGAAAGCAGGCCACACCTACAGAAGAGGTTCCAAATTTTTTTGAAACCCACCACTGGTCCTTGGATATGATTATTCTACACGATCATGCTCATATTTATAAAACTCAGTGCCTCTGTGAAAGGTAAGGATGACTACTGCGTTTGTGGTGCAATCGGAACATTGCGTGTGTTGAAGTTGTTTTAACGCAAACCAAAGATGCCTTTGAAAAAACAAGTTGACATCCTATTCTTATGTGCTGTGTGTGAGAGGTAATTTAAGGTAGTTCTGACAAGTGTCGTCGGCATCTTCATATCCGGTCACATGGGTGGCAAGCCACTCCCATCCGGTCACATGGGCGGCAAGCCACTCCCACAAAGGAGGCCACACCCACAGAGTAGGTTTGAACAATTTTTGAAACCCACCACTGCATTACACATTCTGAAAGCCGTATTTTCAACAACACCTCGCCTCCCTGAAAAAAGGCAGAGGGGAGAAAGAAATGAAACCCTTGCCGATTGTGACTAACAAACGCAACAACATGAATAAACAGCATGTCCTTTAGAGCAGTGTTTCTCAACCTTGGCAACTTGAAGATGTCCGGACTTCAACTCCCAGAAATCCCCAGCCAGCGAATGCTGGCTGGGGAATTCTGGGAGTTGAAGTCCGGACATCTTCAAGTTGCCAAGGTTGAGAAACACTGCTTTAGAGGACCAACAAGAGACAGATTAGGGATCCATTTCAAAGGTATGACCTGAACATTTTTTTTTCAGGTCACTGATCTGTTACAAAGATATGGAGCTCATGCCAATTAGATCTGGGAAATTGTACTGTAATCTCTTTCTCTCCCTCCCTCTCCTCTATGTATGCATATTTTAAACAATAGTTATCATCAAACTGTAATGACTAAGGTTATGACTAAAGTTTAATCAATTAATTAATTAGTTTTATGTTGTCACAATGGAAATTCCACCGGAGGCTCACTGATGTAGCAGGCATGAACATTATTGCAGCTCATCACCTGTACACTCCTAAGCTATTTTGAACTAACCTTCAGATCCAATTAGTTTCCAGCTAATAGAACATTCTACGTTCAAAGGATTCCCTAACATCACTCACAATTCCCAAAGGGCAACCTCAGCTAACTATTTGCAAGAGACTTTGAAAAATGGGGAAAAAAAGGGAGGGAAGGAAGGAGTAATAGAGTGCAACAGAAAAGACTAAAATTAGAATGATCCTTTAGATGTTCTTGTTGTTTATGCTGTCCACTTTATTTGTCCTGTGGAGTGATTTGAATCAATCACCTCCCCTGCCTCTAGTGACTGCACATCCCTGCTTATTACCCAATGACCATGATGCCGAATCTATGGCATGTGTGCCACAGGTGTCACCTGTAACCATATCTGAGGGTATCTGAATGGGAAAACTTATTTTGCAAGGGGGGGAAATGCTGTCACTTTAAATCGGAACTGAGCATGCCTGGCTGTGGAATTCTGGGAGTTGAAGTCCACAAGTCTAAAAAAATTGCTGCCTCACCAGCCATAAAACTCACCGCACGTCACTGGTAATAAGTATGGATGAATATCTAAATTGTGTGGACCAAGAATGGATATGGGATCGAGCTTTAATTAAGCCATAATAAAAGCTACCATTCTAACCTGTAGAACAGTACTAACAGTACTAAGATTGGTATAGTATTTAGAAGGGCCAAGGAATTCAAATCTACCATCAGCTAGGGAAATTTGTGGGAAGTTCTCGAGCCATTCACAGTGTCCTTCACTCAACTTACCTTACAAAATAATCATTGCATTGCGGAGCCAGGAAGAGACTGCCATATATGCCAAATATATAGCAAAGTCAGAGGCATAGTAAAATCATTTTTGATCCGAATGGATTGAAAATAACGCAGGTGTTTGTTTTATGGGGAAAGTAGATAAGTTTAGCCTTAGCCCTTTTCAGAAGACCTGGAAATGGGTGGGATGATCATTTATCATTATGGAAGAAATTGAAAGCTCCCCATTCAAGCCTTTTATCACCCCTATTAGCTATATTTTTCCCTCCTTTTTCAGCTGCCCACAGGTAAGAACTATTTCTCAACGTTTACAGCTTGGAAAGTTCTGCCTTTTTTTTTTCATATTTCCTGAAGCAAAGATACGGCCTCAGAAATACACATGCCCTGAACACATGCACAAGTTGATGTAAACCTTTAATATTTCACCCTGTGTATTCGTTCTTTTCTTTCCTTGGGCCCAGAGCTAAACACCTTATTACTCTCACAGTGCCATTACAGGCTCATCAGAATTTATAGTATTTATCCTTCAGGTCCTGTTAATAGAATAGGCGTTTTAAAGAATGGATGCTTTCCGACCTAGAGAATGGTATTGATGGATGCTTTCTGCTACTCTCCATGGTAGTAATGCAATTTTTAGAACAGAGCATATTTCCACCAAAGGAACGTGGGCATTTTTTTTTTTTTTAAAAGGCACCGCATCTGTCTCTCTAAAGCCTTGCCCATCATAAATCCCACATGCACTTAAAAATGGAAATAATTCAATTTTATGCCCCCTCCCTCTCTCCTGTCTATTAGCCATGTATCAAACAGCTCGCACTTAAGGCAAAGAAAGCAACATGATTTGCCTCCGCAATGTATTTTGCATGACTTCAGTAGCTTGACTGGCATTTTCGGCAGCCAAAAGAAGCTTCTGACACTTATACAGAAGTCTCTTCCAAAAACTTCCAATCCCTGGAAATCTTTTCCAGCTCTTGGAGCTGAAACAGCCAAAACGAGCAATGAAGATGATCACTTGGATTTCACTTGGCTTGTAAAATTGAGGTAGGCTCTGTTGCTTCAAGAAGCAACTTCAAGAGGTATTCCTCTTGAGCATTTGTTGACACAAAGGACTACCCAAATAGCAATAGCAGTTAGACTTATATACCGCTTCATAGGGCTTTCAGGCCTCTCTAAGCGGTTTACAGAGTCAGCATATCGCCCCCAACAATCCGGGTCCTCATTTTACCCACCACGGAAGGATGGAAGGCTGAGTCAACCTTGAGCCGGTCAGATTTGAACAGCCGAACTGCAGAACTGCAGTCAGCTGAAGAAGCCTGTAGTGCTGCACTCTAACCACTGCGCCACCTCGGCTCATATGTGGTGTATCACAGTATGCTGTTTATTAATTAAGGGATTTCCCCTTTTTTGGCATTCTTGCATAGTTCTATATATAAAGGATATTAATTACACTGAATTCAATCATGTGCTAAGAAGGCTATCCAATGGACTAGCTTCTTGATCTTCAATCACAGGAAAATGTTTCACTGAAGCCTAATAAAATCTCCAGACAACAACATTTAGTTCCTTTAACGCTCAGCAGCAATCAAGGGAGGAACTAATCTCTTCTAAAAGTTGTGACTTATTAGTCAAACTGAAACATTTAGCCTTGGTTTGAGTTGAATGCAGTATGCGGTGTGAGATAAATTCCTAGGTGGAAGAGAAACAAAGAGGTTAGAGGTGAGCTAATGTCATTTCCTTTTAATCTAGAGATGGAGGACTCTAAGAATCAAATTCTCACTCAACCAGAACAGCAATTAGCCTGACCTACCTCATAGGGTTGCAGTGAAACAAAGTGGAATAAGAGATTCATGAGTGCTGCCATACAAGAAAAATAAGATAAAGTATACAAGAATAAAATGCAAACAACATGCAAATATCTATCTATCTCTTTTATCTCTAACTATCTCTGTCTCTGTATCTATCTGCATCTCTATCATCCCAATGTCCATCTCTGTCTCTCTTTCTCTGCCGCTCTGTCTCTTTGTATGCGTCTGTCTCTATCATCTCTCTCTAATATTATTTGCAATCAGCCTAAAAACATCAGTCCATTCACCATATTGAGAGCAGTTCTAGAAAGCCAATTGCTTCAAAAGTAATGTTTCCTACCAATACAGAGAACATACATGGAGAAGTCCAAGAATAGTTTAATGTAATTTGTTAATTAGCTCCCGAATGTAGGAAACAAGCAAATGAACCAAAAGTTACATTCTGTGCCCCATGGACTACCTCCAGTTTTCTATGCAGCCTTTCTAAGCAACTTTGTGATGCTACTGGAAAAACATTTCTGAACTATATGTTGGTGCTTCTATCAGTTCCACCTAAATTATACTCACCTTCCTCAGAGTTGTCCAGAGCTTTTGAAAGATAAGTTTATAGTGGGAGCTATAAACTAATAATAGCCTCCTGTTGGGGTTCGGCAGGAGCCGTTGTAGCTGCTACCAGACTCCAACAGCGAGGAGTCTTATGAGTCAGCCCTGGAGGATGTGGAGGACCCTGGACAGGGTTCCAACTCCGAGCAGGGGACAGAGAGACTAGTTGGTCACCAAGTGATGCCTGAGCCTTGGATCAGTGGGGAGGAGACAAGAGAGAATGATACAGAAACCACCTGTGAGTTGTTTCGGGATGCACGCCGGCGAAGGGCTACTCGGCGTAAAGAACAACTACGTAATTACAGGAGGTAATTACGCGCAGCTGTTGCTCATTAAGATCCTCTCCTGATTATAAAAGAGACTGCTTGTGCCACGCCCTGTTTGCAGGCATCAACGTTCACGAATTAAGAGAAACCAACTTGGAGAAGTGGTTTGCTGTGAGAAGCTGGTTCGCAGTGCTGCGTGTGTTTATAGGACTTTTTGCCAGAGTGATTATCTCTTTGTTTATTTTGGGCTTGCAGCCAACGAGAGTCTGGACTGATTGAAACATTCTTTCGTACGTCTGTTTTGGCTTTCATTCCTGGACGGAGAAGGAGGAGGGTCAGAACTTAAAACTCAAACTCAACTCAAACTCAACAGCCTCCCTCTATCAATGACCCCATTCACCTGAATCAGACAAGCTATGATGGAAATAGCAGCAAGATTATATTTGTCCAAGTAGATTGCTAGTTGGCACATGTGCAGAAAGGTTCAAACCTTAACTAAACATCTCTTGAAATAAGTCTTGCTGAAATAAATATATTTAGTTTCCAGCTATGCTTGCTTCCAAATATGTTTAAGAACATCTACTTGGGTCCAGAAGGCCATATGTGAGACAGCCTATGTGTGTTCATCTTGGCACAGATGCACACACAGCTGTACCACAGAAAGTACAGCAGTGCCTAGATTGGAAAATAAATCCAGCATTGGAAAAGTTCCATTGTATCATCTTTTTCTTCCTTTTCCTCCTCCTCCTCTTCTTTTTCTTCTTCCTAGATATTCATTTCCTTCATTTTGAAGGAAGACAAAAAAAACCTCTCCTAGATAAAATCCATGGAAAAACTCAAGAGAATTTAGAGATATTCCACTTTTTAGTGTAAATTTCCTCAGGCTTTTGTCTTTTAAAATAGTACAGCTGAAACCTAAGCTTTTAATTTCTTTGGAAACAGCACCCTCTTCCCTTGGAAAATGAACACTGCAGAAGAGGATATTTCAGGGACTTTGGAAGAGTCCGAATTATACCCTGAAGAATTTGAAGTTCTTCCCTGTGAAGAGGATTATGAAGCTTTCCAGAAAGACGTCTCGCCACTCAGATTTTGACATCAAGCACCAAATTCACCTTCAGTTTATGAAAAGCTCAGGGGCTCTGCTGTTGCATGATGAACCAAGAAATGGAAACACAACATTCAGAGCAGTGGTGGGTTTCCAAAATTGTTCGAACCTACTTTTTGGGTGTGGCCTCCTTTGTGGGAGTGGCTTGCTGCCCATGTGACCGGATGGGAGTGGCTTGCCACCCATGTGACCGGATATGAAGATGCCGACGACACTTGTCAGAACCACCTTAAATTACCTCACACACAGCACTGGCATGCATAAGAATAGGATGTAAACTTGTTTTTTAAAAGGCATCTTTGGTTTGCGTTAAAACCACTTCAACACACGCAATGTTCTGATTGCACCACAAACGCAGTAGTCATCCTTACCTTTCACAGAGGCACTGAGTTTTATAAATATGAGCATGATAGTGTAGAATAATCATATCCAAGGACCAGTGGTGGGTTTCAAAAAAGTTTGGAAGCTCTTCTGTAGGTGTGGCCTGCTTTCCGGGTCCACTGGTGGAACTTCTTCTAACTGGTTTGGTAGATTTGATGAACCGGTTCTACCGAATATGTGCGAACTGGTAGGAACCCACCTCTGATTCAGAGTATTTTTTACAATTTGCAGAGGTGCTCAGCACTCCATGATTTGGGGAAAGATCATGGAGGAAAGGTGTTTCAAAACGATTGGCTTTAAGCAGCCGCAGACAACAATTCGCATTTGTGCAATTCACGCTCTCCAGCTCTTGGTCATCCAGCAGGAGTTGTTGTTTTTTTTTAAAATTTTTAAAAAAGCAGATTGCCCTTTAAAATATTTTAGTCAATAATCTTCCTAATCTGCAAAACCATCAACACCCTTCTCATAAACACCTGCTATTTGTACAAATTAGTGATGGAAACTTGTCCCCAGGAAAACTGATGAATTTCTGATCCCTGAGGGAGCCGAGGTGGCGCAGTGGTTAAATGCAGCACTGCAGGCTACTTCAGCTGACTGCAGTTCTGCAGTTCGGCTGTTCAAATCTCACTGGCTCAAAGGTTGACTCAGCCTTCCATCCTTCCGAGGTGGGTAAAATGAGGACCCAGACTGTGGGGGCGATATGCTCACTCTGTAAACCGCTTAGAGAGGGCTGAAAGCCCCATGAAGAGGTAGATAAGTCTAACTTGCTATTGCTATTGCTATTGTTACTGATAGCTAATTATCTCGGCTTGCCTTTAGGATGTCTTTCATACCCTTCTCTTTTCTGCAGAAGATAACTTTGGCAAGGAGACAGATGCAACTGAACTGCAGTACAGATGGTGGACAAACTCATGAAAGGCATTTATCTGTACTGCTGTGCTGAGTACAGGTAGCTAACTAGACAGAGAAGAGAGCTGATCCTCTTCATTCCCCTTCAGTTCACTAATATGCCATGAAGGACAGTGTAAGGGCTGCTGGGCCATTAAAAAAGATAGGAGGATAACTTATAGAAGGCTTCATCTCAAGGTTGATAAAGGTTCACAGTACAAAAGGCTACAAGTACAGGTGCTGTACGACCTGATTCATCAAACATGGCAGATGGTAAAGTTCATATTGTTCTCTTTAAGAGGCTATAAGAAAATCATTTGTCTTGCATTCCAGTATACCTCGCCTCAAAGCCCACCTTTAATGGTCCTGTTGGGAAATTACAGTTGCATCCAGAACGAGTGTTTCTACATAAAACATTTAAGTGTCAAGATAGCATCTACTTGTGCACAATCAAAGCTTCGCCTTTTTTTACGTGTGTGTTGCATCTGATCCATCTAAAAATGGGTTGCGGATTTATATTCATATTCATAAAAGGCATCTTGATACACACACACACACTTTTTACTCTTAGTTCTTCCTACCTCGTGTATGCAAATGGAAGAAAGATTGCTCAATGTGTTGGGGAGAAGGGTGGTAATGTTTAGCAAATCAACAGGGCATTGATGGGTTCTGGATCCTAGCATGGGGCCTTGTGTCCTAGATGGGCATGCCTACTCCGTGCACATGTGCACACCACTGCCCTGCGACACCCAGCTGCTCGGCGGAGGACGCACAGGCACTGCACACTGTGCGTGCATGCACAACGGGCTGGTAGTGTTATAAACGGCCATGAAACATGGGTGGGTGGGCCAAACGAGCCACTCTTCTGGTACGGTGGCTGCTTCTCCCAGCTACTACCAGTACGGCCGTACCGGGCAGTTCCTCCCAGAACCCACCACTGCAACAGGGCCTTCCTTCCACTTTTATACTGTTGCTCATAGAACATAAAAAGTTGGATTATGACATTCAATGTGCATAGCAGAAGATGCAGTTTTTATCTGAGATTTTCAAGAATTATCCCAGCACACGAGCATGGATGCGAAATGCTACTTCCAGTAGCCAATTAGAAGAACTGGACAAAAACTGGGGCTTTTCTTCAGAAACTCCCTTCAACTGTCCATGTTCAGAGCAGACCCCAGACTTACATGCTAAGCTGTTCTGACCCACTCCTCCGTCCAGTAACGAATGTCGAGACAAGATTAACTAGAATGTACTTTAATAGCAAGACACCAAAACCTCGGTGGCTGAAAGCCAAGCAGAACAAACAGATAAGGACCTTGGCAGCAACTCAGGCAGCAATAAACAGAGATAAGGCTTGGCAGCAATCCAGCCTGCCAAGCTCATAGTAATGTCCTCCGACATTCAATCCTGCGTTGACTTCTGCAAAGTGGGCCGTGTGCACAAGTAGCTTTTATAGTCTAGAGAGGAGCCTAATGACCACCAGCTGAGTACAATCACCTCCTGTAATTGCGTAATTGTTCCTAACGCCTAGTAGCTCTTCGATGGCGTGCATCCAGGAACAACTCACTGCTGGCTTCTGGATCACACTCCCTTGTCTCCTCCACACTGGTCCAAGGCTCAGGCACCACTTGGTGGCCAACCAGTCACTCTGCACCCTGCTTGGAGTCAGAACCCTTTCCAGGGTCCTCCACATCCACCAGAGACAACTCATAGGGCCCCTCGCTGTCAGAGTTTGGTGGCAGCTCCAACGGCTCCTGCTGGGCCACAACACTAAGTAATGCAGCTGCTTCACTCTTGGCAATGAGTGCCAAGTTGCAAATGGAAAACTTTGAGAGATAGCTTTTTCATCCAAGACAATTCATTATATTTTGGAGTATTGGTGGAAAATGTTATGGAAGGACAGAAAAACTTGTCCGCTAATGATTTTCTAATTGTTTGCAGCCAAAATATGCTAGCCCTAATCAGAGTACACAAAAATAGTGTCTTTTTGTCCAGACACATTTCTGTGCACAAGGACACACAGCAAATATAGAGAACAATTCAGCCTGTGTTCCACAGGTAATTCACAAAATAGAACAACAGAGTTGGAAGGGACCGTGGAGGTCTTCTAGTCCAACCATCCTACACCACTAAAAATTCAAATTGGAACAATCTTGGAGAATCCTCCATGTTAAAGGCTTTTTTGTCTAGGATAAGTTTATTTTCTAGCTTAGTATTTCTGGACGAAAGCTAAATGGAGCACGAACTAGAATTATATGTGTTTTGGAGAAAATAAAAATAAATTCTCTTCTCTCATTCTCCCTAAAACCTAGACCCAATCGAAGAAGCAAAATGATGGAAGAACCAGGATGGGGAAAAAGGAAGTATTTTCAAAGTGCCATTCTTTGTCGCCAAGTGTTTATGGGTCATTTACTTGAATGGTTTTAAGAGAAGATTATATGGATTTAGGGACAATAAATCTATTCTAACAACTACTCTTCTTGATGGGTCTATATTATTTCGGCAATGGAAATACTATGAGTGAAAGATTTTATTACCTGCCTCATGTCCTACTAAAGTGGAAGGAATGTAGTTAAGACTGATGGAGTAGAACTACCAACAGGCAACATAGCAAACCTACAGATCAGTTACATATACAGTATCCCACAGTCACTTGGGTACCACAATGAAGAGGCAAGGAAGACAACAATATTCAAGTATCACCAAAGGATAACACAGGTCCCGAAGATTCAGTTCAATGGGAAGAAGCTCCACACCATTAACATGTATGTCTTCATGGTCATTAGATATGTTGCTCCTATAGTGAGCTGGCCAAAGCAGAACATGGAAGATTCTGCTAATCTGAAAACACAGAAGTTTGTTACCATATACAATATATAGGTTTCTGTTGTGGCCCAGCAGGAGCCGTGGGAGCTGCCACCAGACTCTGACAGTGACGGACCCTATGAGTCGGCTCTGGAGGATGTGGAGGACCCTGGACAGGGTTCCAGCTCCGAGCAGGGCGCAGAGAGGCTGATTGGCCACCAGGAGGTGCCTGAGCCTTGGACCAGTGGGGAGGAGACAAGGGAGGGTGATCTGGACATCAGCAGTGGGGAGGAGCCAAGAAATTCACTGAGTGACTTTAGGCTTACCTCCTAACCCTACTCAATCAGTTACTATGAGTATAACAATGGAGAGGAAAAAAATACAATGTACATTATGAAGGAAGTTGCAATATTCTGCAAGTATAATGGATAGATAGATAGATAGATAGATAGATAGATAGATAGATAGATAGATAGATAGATAGATAGATAGATAGATGATAGATAGAGAGATAGAGATAGAGATAGAGATAGAGATAGAGATAGATGATAGATAAGATAGATAGATAGATAGATAGATAGATAGATAGATAGATAGATAGATAGATAGATAGATAGATAGATAGATAGATAGATAGATAGATAGATAGATGATAGATAAGATAGATTAGATAGATAGATAGATAGATAGATAGATAGATAGATAGATAGATAGATAGATAGATAGATAGATAGATAGATAGATAGATAGATGATAGATAAGATAGATAAGATAGATAGATAGATAGATAGATAGATAGATAGATAGATAGATAGATAGATAGATGATAGATAGATAGATAGATAGATAGATAGATAGATAGATAGATAGATAGATAGATAGATAGATAGATAGATAGATAGATAGATAGACATAACAATAATGAAGTTACCGTGAGCAAGTAGGTGGCTGTATAATTTTTTCCAAAATAAATAAATAAAAGAAGTGATGTTAGCTTTGAGTAATAACCAATCTATACCAAGTACACATTTGGTCTTCAAAAATTGTCCTTCCTGATATTTTCTTATGCTTAGCCAATCAATATATCCCACAAAACATATTGTTATCTCAAACAGATTTTATGTCTGCTTCTAAACGAAGCTGTTTGACAAGACAAAAGGTCATTTTTAAAGTTAAATGGTAATGCATCCTCTCTTTTTTCTCTCTTCCGTTGCTAGGCATGTTAGGTTGTCAGGTCTATTATCAGGAATATGTGGCAATATTCGTTATTTGTAAATGGAATACATTTATGGATTCATTTGTCACTGAGCAGGAAGAACATCCAGTGGCAGGCTGTAAGGTTAAGCATTATTACTTAGAACTCTGATTTAAACATCCAGGAAGATGTTTACTCCTGTCAATAGCCTAACATTCTGCCTTACCAGGTAATCAGAGTGCGGGAGAAATATCACATCAGCACACTTATCATTTTCATATTGTGCTACAATCATTGCTGTAAATAAGGGACGTTAATACTTACAAGCCTTCGTATTTATGTATAGTGTCTCCTAAAGGCGTTGTTAATGGATTGCTGAGCCATTTGGAAATAATGAAAGCTCCAAATCTGTTATGCTTCTACCTTTATATACAACGAGGAGAGCAAAGCAAGCAGAACTTACTTATCAAGCCCCTTTGATATGGGGCACCCTGCTCTTCCCCTCTCTTGGACTATATTATGCAAATTTCATTTGCTGGTTGGATGGTGCATAAGACTTTTAACCTATTAATAAAAGAAATATACTACTTAAGACAAAGCCTCCAGGTCCATCTATCATCACCGGTTTGCAGCAGTGGATAGGACAGATTGATGAAGTTAGTTCTAATATGTTACATTATGTGGTACGTTATTCAGCTACTGTCAATAGATCTGACTTGGATTCCACAGGCAAAACCAAAGTGAGGAATCCCATAGGATCACCCCAAATCAGGCAATGAATTTCTATGCATTCTAAAACCCATTTCCATTGATTCATGGAAATTTGCCATCCTTTGATGTCTAGACAAAAGTGCCCTGTAGAACAAGATTGCACGTCCTTATATGAATAATGCAAAATTATAGAGAGATTTGAGAAAATCTCATTGATGTGATGCAGATGGCTTCTGGAGATACTTTGCATGATAGATTAGTGTTGTGGCCCAGCAGGAGACGTTGGAGCTGCCACCAGACTCCGACAGCGAGGGGCCCTATGAGTTGGCTCTGGAGGATGTGGAGGACCCTGGACAGGGTTCCGACTCCAAGCAGGGAGCAGAGAGACTGGTTGGCCACCAGGTGGCGCCTGAACCTTGGATCGGTGGGAAGGAGACAAGGGAGAGTGATCCAGAAACCACCTGTGAGTTGTTCCGGGATGCACGCCATTGAAGGGAGAAAGGGAAAGGAAATATGGAGAGATTGATATGGAGCCGAGGTGGCGCAGTGGTTAGGGTGCAGTACTGCAGGCCACTTCAGCTGACTGTGATCTGCAGTTCAGTCTAACAAACTAACAAACTAACAAACTAACAAACTAACAAACTAACAAACTAACAAACTAACAAACTAACAAACTAACAAACTAACAAACTAACAAACTAACAAACTAACAAACTAACAAACTAACAAACTAACAAACTAACAAACTAACAAACTAACAAACTAACAAACTAACAAACTAACAAACTAACAAACTAACAAACTAACAAACTAACAAACTAACAAACTAACAAACTAACAAACTAACTAACTTTTAGTTCTGGCTTTGCTGCATTGTAACCATCTGGCTTTTAGTAAAAGTATACCTTCCACACAAATGGAGTCGGGTGTCTTTCTTTTCTAGGAGCCCAAATTGGGGCAGACTTGAGAGTTATTTGTCATTAAGAAATTGAACAGAGAGCAAATTCTCTATTCATGTAAGAGAACAACGTAATTCTGAGTGTCCTTCCTTTGGATTAGGAAGGAGAAAAACTCCCTGCCGCTACCCTTGCAGTAATGGAACTAGGCTGGTCTTCTCCAGTCTTGCCAGATGTTCCTCCTGGGAGGCAGATATTGTAACTTTCCAATATTCTTTGCCCCCTTGTCCAGAAGATGCTTCTTACAGGTTTGACCATGTGTACAATCAACTTTATTCCAGCTGTTCTCTTGTTTTCCACTTTAGCTCGGGCAAAAAGTTGGCAGAGACAGTGAGGACAAACCTATGGGTGATACAAAGCCCCACAGTTCCCATATGTGCAGGAAGCAGATAAATGCACAGTTCCACAACTTACGTTGAAGCTAATCCATTGTGTTGACAGTATTAATATTAATAAACTTTATTTCGACTTTGGAAGCCTTCCCTCTCCCTGTTTGTTTCATTTTCTTGTTGTTTTGCAGTGAAGAAAATGTCACCTATAATTAGAAGAGTCTGCCAGTTTGAGAGGTTAGAGTCCAGACAGAAGTCCAATCTTATTTTTGCAAATATTTTATTCTGCAACAGATTGCATTGGTAAAATCTTTTTTTTAAAAAAAAGACAGATAAAAGTTTTCCTATGGCAGAAATGAATATTCTACCAAATATGTTGTGGAATACAGTTGGCAAGACCTCATACAAAGAAGCAGAAATGTTATTGCTAATGTCCCGGACAATCCTTCGTGATTTAGAATGTCAGAATTGCATGAATTCCTGAATCAGGGCACTTCACTAATTTATTTGTTTGATTTATTTAGCCGCCCAGCTCAGAAAATTACTATTTCTCTCTTTCTACTTTGCTTAGATTCTCTGTCAGCCTTATTTGCTTTAAATCCCATCCAGTCTGCTTCCACTATCTCGGTCTTGAATCCTGCAGATATAAAAGTTGATCACACATACCATACTCCCAAATTTCCTACCCCTATCTCAATAGAGCCGAGGTGGCGCAGTGGTTAAATGCAGCACTGCAGGCTACTTCAGCTGACTGCAGTTCTGCAGTTCGGCTGTTCAAATCTCACCGGCTCAGGGTTGACTCAGCCTTCCATCCTTCTGAGGTGGGTGAAATGAGGACCCGGATTGTTGTTGGGGGCGATATGCTGACTCTGTAAACCGCTTAGAGAGGGCTGAAAGCCCTATGAAGCGGTATATAAGTCTAACTGCTATTGCTATTGCTATTGCTATTAGCAGAGATTGCTATATGTGCCACAAGGATGAAGAAGGCTGGTATCCTAGCTTGCCCTAATGTATATGTGTGTAGATTGTGATACAATGCAGAGAATAGGCTAATCATTTCCATACAATTGTTCACTTCATTTTCCTGTCAAATGCAGCTGCCTGCTTCTCTTAGGTTTATATGAGAGCACATTGGAAACATCAAGAATATCTTAGGCAGTCAATCCATCTCGTAACTGGGACATTAATATTGCACTTATGCAAAGCAATCTTTCATGTTGAGCAATTTCCCATTTATCCTGGAACAAGAAAAAGAGTTGCATTATGTTTGTTTTAGATTAGATATCAAAATTAAAATAGACATACACTGCAAGGGCGCGTAAGCTCACAAAGTTACTGAATTCCTGGAAGACTTTATAGCCATGAATAAGCTCTTGGGAATTGGGTGAGCTACATCCTGAAAATGTTTGAAAAGTAAAACTTAAAAGCTGGAATCGTGTATGTTACCTGGTTTCAGTGAATCCTTTTTCAAGATAAATGTCCATAGGATTTCATTGTAGTTCATCTCTTAACAAAAAAAAAAATATGTATATGCTCTGCGCTGTATACATTGTGCACATTTTGGCGCAGTGGTTAAATGCAGCACTGCAGGCTACTGCTAGATCAGCAGGTCAGCGGTTCAAATCTCACCGGCTCAGGGTTGACTCAGCCTTCCATCCTTCCGAGGTGGGTAAAATGAGGACCCAGATTGTTGGGGGCGATAGGCTGACTCTGTAAACCGCTTAGAGAGGCCTGAAAGGCCTATGAAGCGGTATATAAGTCTACTGCTATTGCTATTGCTACTGCTATATTCAGTGAATCCTTTTTCAAGATAAATGTCCATAGGATTTCATTGTAGTTCATCTCTTAACAAAAAAAAAAATGTATATGCTCTGCTCTGTATACATTGTGAGCATTTTTCAGGGTAGGATTATGAGACATCAAAATAGAGCTTCAAATTGATTATTAATTCTATTAAGAGCTTAGGTCCTTTACTATAGATACTATACCTATGAATTAGGATGCAATTTCAGATGTTATTACTGGAAGAAATTCCCACTGAATACACCTGGAATTAAGTTATATGTAGGCATAAATTAGATCTCGTTTACAGAACATATCCGTGGCTTGAACTATCATAGCATCAATGCATTTTCATATTCTTTTATATTACTTATTTTTTTTCTTCAGCATTTTTGGACGTAGAGTGGATCTTTCCAATACATTGACCCCCTCAACGCCACAATCTTCTTCACTCTCGTTGTTCCTGTTCATGAAATGATCTTTTCAGCGTATATTTTCTATTTCTATTTCCCATCATGGGAACTGCTCCCACAAAGAAGCTGTTCTTGTGTTTAAAGATCTAAGGATTTACAATAGCGGGGCTGTAATTATATTGCTCCATTTGTGAGATGTGTGATAGTGCTCAGGTGAGGACGAGGAAAAGGTATTTGTTCACACATGAGAGAATTGTTCGGCTTATTTTTGTCTGTGTATAAAACAGTAAGAAGAAATTGAAAAGAAACAAAAGAGAAGAAATCCAAACACTTATTAGAAACTGGCTATATACTTGAATAATAATTAGAAAACAGAAAGTAATTGTTAGTCAAACATCCTGGAGTAATCTATCTATCTATCTATCTATCTATCTATCTATCTATCTATCTCTATCTCTATCTCTATCTCTATCTCTATCTCTATCTCTATCTCTATCTCTATCTCTATCTCTATCTCTATCTCTATCTCTATCTCTATCTCTATCTCTATCTCTATCTCTATCTCTATCTATCTATCTATCTATCTATCTATCTATCATCTATATCTATCTATCTATATCTATCTATCTATCTCTATCTATCTCTATCTCTATCTCTATCTATCTATCTATCTATCTATCTCTATCTATCTCTATCTCTATCTCTATCTCTATCTCTATCTCTATCTCTATCTGTCTGTCTGTCTGTCTGTCTGTCTGTCTATCTCTATCTCTATCTCTATCTCTATCTCTATCTCTATCTCTATCTCTATCTCTATCTCTATCTCTATCTCTATCTCTATCTCTATCTCTATCTATATCTCTATCTCTATCTATCTATCTATCTATCTATCTATCTATATCTCTATCTCTATCTCTATCTCTATCTCTATCTCTATCTCTATCTCTATCTCTATCTATCTATCATCTATATCTATCTATCTATATCTATCTATCTATCTCTATCTATCTCTATCTATCTCTATCTCTATCTCTATCTCTATCTCTATCTCTATCTCTATCTCTATCTCTATCTCTATCTCTATCATCTCTATCTCTATCTCTATCTCTATCTCTATCTCTATCTCTATCTCTATCTCTATCTATCTATCTATCTATCTATCTATCTATCTATCTATCTATCTATCTATCTCTATCTCTATCTCTATCTCTATCTCTATCTCTATCTCTATCTCTATCTCTATCTCTATCTCTATCTCTATCTCTATCTCTAATCTATCTATCATCTCTCTCTCTCTCTCTGTCTCTCTGTCTCTCTCTCTCTCTCTCTATCTATCTATCATCTATATCTATCTATCTATCTATCTATCTATATCTATCTATCTATCTCTATCTATCTCTATCTCTATCTCTATCATCTATCTATCTCTATCTCTATCTCTATCTCTATCTCTATCTCTATCTATCTATCTATCTATCTATCTATCTCTATCTCTATCTCTATCTCTATCTCTATCTCTATCTATCTCTATCTCTATCTCTATCTCTATCTCTATCTCTATCTCTATCTCTATCTCTATCTCTATCTCTATCTCTATCTCTATCTCTATCTCTATCTATCTATCTATCATCTCTCTCTCTCTGTCTCTCTGTCTCTCTGTCTCTCTCTCTCTCTCTCTCTATCTATCTATCTATCTATCTATCTATCTATCTATCTATCTATCATCTATATCTATCTATCTATCTATCTATCTCTATCTCTATCTCTATCTCTATCTCTATCTCTATCTATCTCTATCTCTATCTATCTCTATCTCTATCTCTATCTCTATCTCTATCTCTATCTCTATCTCTATCTCTATCTCTATCTCTATCTCTATCTCTATCTCTATCTCTATCTCTATCTCTATCTCTATCTCTATCTATCTATCTATCATCTCTCTCTCTCTGTCTCTCTGTCTCTCTGTCTCTCTCTCTCTATCTATCTATCTATCTATCTATCTATCTATCTATCTATCTATCTATCATCTATATCTATCTATCTATCTCTATCTCTATCTCTATCTCTATCTCTATCTATCTCTATCTCTATCTCTATCTCTATCTCTATCTCTATCTCTATCTCTATCTCTATCTCTATCTCTATCTCTATCTCTATCTCTCTATCTATCTATCATCTATCTATCTATCTATCTATCTATCTATCTATCTATCATCTATATCTATCTATCTATCTATCTATCTATCTATCTATCTATCTCTATCTCTATCTCTATCTCTATCTCTATCTCTATCTATCTATCTATCTATCTATCTCTATCTCTATCTCTATCTCTATCTCTATCTCTATCTCTATCTCTATCTCTATCTATCTATCTATCTATCTATCTATCTATCTATCTATCTATCTCTATCTCTATCTCTATCTCTCTATCTATCTATCTATCTATCTATCTCTATCTATCTATCTATCTATCTATCTATCTATCTATCTCTATCTATCTATCTCTATCTATCTATCTATCTATCTATCTATCTATCTATCTATCTATCTATCATCTATATCTATCTATCTATCTATCTCTATCTCTATCTCTATCTCTATCTCTATCTCTATCTATCTCTATCTCTATCTCTATCTCTATCTCTATCTCTATCTCTATCTCTATCTCTATCTCTATCTCTATCTCTATCTCTATCTCTATCTCTATCTCTATCTCTATCTCTATCTCTATCTCTATCTCTATCTCTATCTCTATCTCTATCTATCTATCTATCATCTCTGTCTCTCTGTCTCTCTGTCTCTCTCTCTCTCTCTCTCTCTCTATCTATCTATCTATCTATCTATCTATCTATCTATCTATCATCTATATCTATCTATCTATCTCTATCTCTATCTCTATCTCTATCTCTATCTCTATCTATCTCTATCTCTATCTCTATCTCTATCTCTATCTCTATCTCTATCTCTATCTCTATCTCTATCTCTATCTATCTATCTATCTATCATCTATCTATCTATCTATCTATCTATCTATCTATCTATCTATCTATCATCTATATCTATCTATCTATCTATCTATCTATCTATCTATCTATCTATCTATCTATCTATCTATCTATCTATCTATCTATCTATCTCTATCTCTATCTCTATCTCTATCTCTATCTCTATCTCTATCTCTATCTCTATCTATCTATCTATCTATCTATCTCTATCTCTATCTCTATCTCTATCTCTATCTCTATCTCTATCTCTATCTCTATCTCTATCTATCTATCTATCTATCTATCTATCTATCTATCTATCTCTATCTCTATCTCTATCTCTCTATCTATCTATCTATCTATCTATCTCTATCTATCTATCTATCTATCTATCTATCTATCTATCTATCTATCTATCTATCTATCTCTATCTATCTATCTCTATCTATCTATCTATCTATCTATCTATCTATCTATCTATCTATCTATCTATCTATCTATCTATCTATCTATCTATCTATCTATCTTGCTTTTGCAAATATTCTTTCTTTGGTGTTGAAGCTTTTGCTTCCAGGTCTCCTGACTTCTTTTTGTGATGAAGAGAAGCCGAGCAAGAAATCCATTGTAATTCACGGCTGTGTTAAGTGAGAGTATTTCCCAAGAACTTCTGTCTTAACAAGTCCTTCACAAATCAATACCAGGTGATATTCTCAATAACATCTTTGAATAAAGAGCTTTTCGGAAAGCCAGCTCCTGTCCAGCTCCTAGTGGGCCTTAATTTATCACGATAAGAGTCGTCCCGAGCGTTGATTAAAAGCATGTTCTAGTCTGGTTTGATAAAAAGGTAGAAGCGTTTGCAGAGCTGCCTAAAACCTGTCATCAAGTTTGTTTGTATGTGTGTGTCCATGTTTGCTTCCTTGTTTTCTGAACACGTTTTGGCAGGAAAGAAACACGGCAAAGATTTGAGATAACTCTTATAATTCCTAAAGTGAATTTTCCCAAGCATGAGTGATCTATCGCATCTTCCTATCTGTGTAATCTGTGACCCCAGTGGAGATGGGGGCGGCAGAAAGCTCCGGGGGGGGGGGGGGCTTTCTAAAAGCTATTGCCAAATGAAAATTTTTAATTTTACCTTTTGGAGTACAATTGCCAGTAAGCTACTCAGAGACCAGATGCAGCCCTTGTTCCTGAAGTGCTATGAATTCCCGATACATAGAGAGACACAAAATCCCAATGATACTGTTGAATTAGCAAACCAAATCTTCTTTTTTTTTAAAGCTCCCTCAGGAGCCTAAAAAATGCCTGATTATTTTTAACAAAGAACCGAGAGTTATTATGCTTGTGTGATCTCCCAAGTACTACTTCCCAATCATTTTCAAACCATGCGCAACACTATTGCTGATGTTCTGCTGAATCTTTATGCTAAAGCTGATGCATAGAATTCAAGCGTACCCAGAAGGGCATTCTCACAACATTATATATGCATGTTCGTACATTTGTGATATAGTTGGCTTAATGATACTTAATGCAAAGACAGGCAAGAATTTGTTAGCAATTTACCATCATTGATTTATTTTTGTACAGAGATGAAAAAAATGGAAGAATCTTCTATCCTTCGTGATCTGTTCATTATCATCATTTTTCTTGTCTTTCATCTTTGTTGAATTTGTCCATCCTGAGCCTATCTCGAAAGGCAACATTATTCCATTTAATTCACTGCCTTAATATTGAGCATTTCCTAAAATATTCATTCACAGATAGAAAGATTTTTCTTTTAGTTGAGAATGTGATGAATACTTTTTTATTCCTGGCTCAGATACCAAGCAAGGGACTGGATCTTTCAAGAACTGATTTCAAAGCAGTTGGGGAGTTTAATTCCTATGGCATCTTCCCTCTCTTCCAAGACTGAAATCCACTCATTAAATGCAATGCATGCAACCGGATACTAGCAATTAGAATAAAAAAGAAGTATGACTAAAGAAACAATTAATTAGGAATATGGTTAGCAAAACAGCATGCACAGAAAACAGGAACAGCAAAAAAAAAACTTTCAACTAGTATCATTTCTGCCTAATATTCTGAGGAAGGAAGGAAGGAAGGAAGGAAGGAAGGAAGGAAGGAAGGAAGGAAGGAAGGAAGGAAGGAAATTCAAAATGTACATTCAAAATCTAGCTTGATAGGAGAGAGATTTTCCTACAACTCTTTATAATTTTTACAGATGGATTTTCTTTCTTTCTTTTTTATTTTTTGCCTTGTTTGCATGTATTCATTTCACTTTGTCCAAAACGCCTCCAAACCAGTGGTGGGTTTCAAAAATTGTTCGAACCTACTCTGTGGGTGTGGCCTCCTTTGTGGGAGTGGCTTGCTGCCCATGTGACTGGGTGGGAGTGGCTTGATGCCCATGTGACCAGATATGAAGATGTTGACAACACTTGTCAGAACAAGTGCATGCGGGGTGGGGCACACACAGGAGGTCATACAAAGATGCGCAGATCGGGTGCATACAAGGAGATGTGCACATGTATCAAGGCATGCGGGGGTGGTCGTGCCTGCATTTCATTTCATTATGAGTGCAAATGTGCACACATGTATTTTCAGCACTCAGCGCCAAAAAGGTTAGCCATTTGTTCTGACCCCCCTTCTTCGCTCATTCACAGACGACAGTCAGACAGACTTAAAAGGAAATAACTTTATCAGTCCTGGCTCACGCTGGCTGCGAGCCCAAAATAAACATAAATAATGTCTCTGGCAAAAAGGTTACGCAGCAGAATGCAAAAACAAAGAGCTATTACAGTAACACCAGGTTTACAGAAAGAAAGCAAATCACTTCTCCAAGTGTCTCTTTGAATCAGGGTTAGAGAAAGCAAATCACTTATCCAAGTGCTTCTCCCAAACAAACCACGACCGATGAACAACGAACCACAAACGAACAAGTGAACGTTGACTTCTGCAACCAGGGCGTGGCACCATCAGTCCTTTTATCTCCAGAAGACCACACTAACGAGCCCCAGCTGCATTGTTATTCCTGCATCCCGACTCAACTCACGGCAAACTTCTGCTGAGTCACAACAGCCATCACAGGGGGGAGATAAATCAAAAGTACAGATTAGTGCCATATTTGCAACCTTGCCTAGCCTAAAGCCTATCAAGTTAGTCCTAGCCTTTCATTATCAATCATTACATAATTCGTCTTTGTTGTTCTGCCATCTATTAACCTGAACTAAAGCAGTCAAAAATTTCACCCATGTCCTTCCGGATTTTGCCCTCCTCCAGATTTTAATCTTCTGTATTTATTCCTGCTTTTTCTGGTAACACTAATGCCTCTGAGAAAATGGGTGTATTAATGCTTAAAGGGAGCATTGGGGAGCTGGGGGGCATCTTGAACTGAATGCATACTGTATGGTAATTCTAAAGAAAAGGATGTAAAAGGAAGATTGTCCAATGAATTCTACAGAGGAACAATTCATACTTTTTTCGAGGCTAAAATTCATGCAGGATTGCCTTACTGATTTGTTGCTAAATATATCTACCCAATTCTGGAGTGTTGGATTGTTAGCGCCTAGGTGAATGTTTCTTGTTGAATATCTTGTTAAGGATAAGAAAGATGGAATGAGAAAAGGAGGACAGTTCTTTTTCTGACAATCTGCACAATTTTCCAGGCAGCAGAAACAAGCTGACAACTAATTGAGAAATGAACAGAAGCAATCAGAGAGAAAAGCAAAATAGCTGACAATTAGGCAGAAAGGATTTCTTCAGAGTAGTCTTTGAAATGCAACATTTGAGGGGGATGCTATCCTTTTCTTTTCTTTCTTTTTTCGTGCATTTGATGGGATTGTTCATGAGTGCAAGACAAAAAAACAGAGAAAGCAATTCTTAATCATCAATGTCCTCTTACTTTCAGTAGGAATATAAGGTATCCCCCCCCACCTCCATCAAATGGTAGGAAAATGTGAGGGAAATAGAGAAGGGATTTGATTTCACAAAAGGCTCCAAGTCTTGCTTCTCCCACGGTTGAAATCTATTGAATGGAAATACAGGCGTCATTCATCTGAGTGAAACATTTATTAAAAGTTGTTGGCATTATTCTTTTTTATTAAAATATTCAATAACACCACAAGTCTTCTGCGATGAGGCTAGCATTCCATATTTTAATGGAGACACTAATTGGATGTCAGTTCCGGAAAGAAAATAGGAAAGAATAGGCATAAAACATGAGTCTATGGATGGGAAGGTTTTTTTTGCTGTGCTTGAGAAATTGTAATTGATATGTAAAAGGGGAAAAAGAAGAATAAGTGTTTGCAGAGACAGATAAAGTGCCTGTCTGTCTATCATTATCTATCATTGGTCTATCTATCTGTCTCTCTGTCTCTGTCTCTGTCTCTGTCTCTGTCTCTGTCTCTGTCTCTGTCTCTATCTCTATCTCTATCTATCTATCTATCTATCTATCATCTATCATCTATCATCTATCATCTATCATCTATCATCTATCATCTATCATCTATCATCTATCATCTATCATCTATCATCTATCATCTATCATCTATCATCTCTCTATCTCTCTATCTCTCTATATCTATCTATCATCTATCTATCTATCTATCTATCTATCTATCATCTATCATCTATCATCTATCATCTATCATCTATCATCTATCATCTATCATCTATCATCTATCATCTATCATCTATCATCTATCATCTATCATCTATCATCTATCATCTATCATCTATCATCTATCATCTATCATCTATCTATCTATCTATTTATCTCTCTCTCTCTCTCTCTATCTATCTATCTTTCTATCTTTCTATCTTTCTATCTATCTATCTATCTATCTATCTATCATCTATCATCTATCATCTATCATCTATCATCTATCATCTATCATCTATCATCTATCATCTATCATCTATCATCTATCTATCTATCTATCTATCTCTATCTATCATCTATCTATCTATCTATCTATCTATCTATCTATCTATCTATCTATCTATCATCTATCTATCTATCTATCATCTATCATCTATCATCTATCATCTATCATCTATCATCTATCATCTATCTATCTATCTATCTATCTATCTATCTATCTATCTATCTATCTATCTCTATCTATCATCTATCTATCTATCTATCTATCTATCTATCTATCTATCTATCTATCTATCTATCTATCTATCTATCTATCTATCTTCTATCATCTATCTATATATCTCACCTCTATGAAAACCTCCTCTCTTTCTCTTTTCTTTTTTTAACCTCAAATACTTTGAAAGCATTTAAGCAGCTAAAATCTCTCTGCATTCAAAAATATTGTAAAGTAAAGTATTTTGGCAGATACCAAAATCTTTGACACTATACACAAAGATGCAAATAAAGCTATCTAGCTTGATTTGGCTTAGCCTTTCAGTCCTATAAATTCCAAAAACCTACAGAAAAATACACATGCTGTGCCATGTCTTCTAATTCAAATTGTTTGGATCACACTTCTTCTAATCTAATGGGTTTTTTTCCCAAGCAGTTTTCTCTAACACAATGAGATTTTTGTGTGCGATTACCTTTCCCAAATAATATTTTTTTCTGTACAATTTTTCCCCCAAACATTTTGATAATTCCAACCTATTTTTTTTTTTAAAAAAAAAGATGAAGTGCAACACTCTTTGTGTTTCTGCTCTCTGAGTTTTCAGGATGCAAATTGCCTAAATTCTCTTTAAAAACAACAGTAACAAACTTCAAGGTAGAATGAAATTCTAATCTATCCAAACATCACAGATGCTGTCAGAACTCACATTAGAAAGAGTGTCAAAAAAAAAAAAAACCCATGGACTCCACAACTGCTTTTGAAAAAATAAAGTTACTCTCTCCACTAGATTATTACATGGAATCATCAGAAGTAATGACCTTTTGCAGATTATGTCTGATCAAATGAGGGTCATATACCTCCCACCTAACCGCTATATTGAAACTTTTCCTGATTTTTCCCCCCAATTTTTTTTGGGGGGTGGGGGGTAGCACTTAAACCACATTTTCTTGATAACCCAATGGGTATCTTAGGTAAGCTACAGGTATTTCTGAACAGGGCTAATATTCAGTAAATATCAACAATTACCATAACATCCTCTGCTTTTTGTACTAAACTCTAAAAACAAAAATAACAAGAGCATCAACTAATCACACAATTTCATCAAGGATATGTACAATGGAAATACGATCACTATCTATCTATCTCTGGAAACAGAGTGCGTGACCCAAATATTTAAAGCGTGTGACCCGAATATTTAAAACTTTTATTTGGTGGAAATTCATTTCTTACAAAAGTCTGTAGAAACTTTATTATTCCAAATGCTCTCAAGGCTTCTCTTCCAGACGAAATAGCAGTAGACTTATATACCGCTTCATAGGCCTTTCAGGCCTCTCTAAGCGGTTTACAGAGAGTCAGCATATTGCCCCCAACAATCTGGGTCCTCATTTTACCCACCTCGGAAGGATGGAAGGCTGAGTCAACCCTGAGCTGGTGAGATTTGAACCGCTGACCTGCTGATCTAGCAGTAGCCTGCAGTGCTGCATTTAACCACTGCGCCACCTTGGCTCATAAATGTAATATATACCATGCAGTTTGCTCTTAACTACCATCTTTCCCCCAAAATAAGAACAGGGTCTTATTTTCTTTTAACCCCCAAAATAACCAGTAGGCCCTAATTTCGGGGGGGGTCTTATTATTTTTGAGGTACAGGAGACAGCGAGCGTGGTCACCTCATGGCTGCTGCTGTGTTGCAATATTTTCAGGGAGGGCTTATTTTCAGGGGCAGGCTTAATTTTAGCGCATGCACACAAAAGCCCGATTGGGCTTATTATCCAGGGAAAGTTTATTTTGAATGAAACAGGTTAGTCAAGTGAATAAGAGTTTTTTGTTGTTGTTTTACCACCACTTTTTCACATCAACCTTCATCATCCCGATAATATTTCCTATCATTTTCAGCTTAACTTATTTCCCCCCCACCCTGCTTCTTTATTGATGCTTATTTCGAGTTGTAGGATAATGGGGTGAATGCAAATTTTACCGATTCCAACCATAGCCAGCTCTGAGGAGGCTGCATCAACTGAATCATTCATGTAAAAATATTCATATCCCCACTGTGCAATTGTGAAAAGATGCAACTCTTTCGTGCTGACTTTATTGATGATTCTGGATAGCTAACAGTTGAAGTCACACTCTGTCAGCTCCCCAACTCTCCCATCTGTCATTAAAGTTTGGGAATCGTTGTTGTGGAGAAAGTTCAGGAACATTATCAATGTCATTTTAACTATACAAGAGACTGAATGCCCCTGTGCAGATGCAAATATACCACTAGATTATTGCAGCATGAAGTGTTTTCTTCTCATTAATGAGCCATCAGGGATGGAACTCCACGAGACCACCTCTCATACCATCTCAGCTGTTGAATGCAGTCAGAAAGTCATATTCTGTTTTATGGAATGAGAGAGGAAGGAATATTATAGCATAAAATGTATTTGATGAGCTCTATAACGGGATAGCTTCTGCTAATCAATTCTTTAAAGGAAAAAAAGTTTCTGTTGGTGTTATTCCTCAAATATTACTCAAGCTTATATATTACGATATCTTCTGGGAAATGAAATAATTGGTGAATTCTAAAATGCTTACTTTTATTAGAGGGCAGGGTGCTTCATGAGATTGTGACGCAACCAATGGCGTCCATAAAGGAAATCTTCATACTCCTGTAGGAGACAAATAAAAGCTGCATTGGTGGTATCCTTTCTTAAAGCTGTGCAACTCATTTCAAAGAGGGTTTATTTTAATATACAGAAACATGTGTGAAGCTCCTCCCTTTGAATCATTAAAGCAGTCTTCTCTCAATTTCATACGGTTGCATTAAAAGTTCTGGGCTTTTGGCTATCTATTCTGACCCCCCTCGTCCCACACCAACATACACTCCGAGCCAAAGATAAGTTATGGCATTTAATTAACAGACAGACAGGTCCTTGGCAGCAAACCGGCACAGACAAGCTTGGGCAGCAATCCAGCACAGATAAGCCGTAGCAGCAATCCAGCCTGCCAAGCTCACAATAATGTTCTCCGACATTAGTTCCTGTGTTGACTTCTGCAAAAGGGGCGTGTGCACAAGCAGTCCTTTTATAGTCTGGAGAGGAGCCTAATTACCACCAGCTGAGTGCAATTACCTCCTGTAATTGCGTAATTGTTTCTTACGCCTATTAGCTCTCCGGTGCTGGGCATCTAGGAACAACTCCCTTGGCTCCTCCCCACTGCTGACATCTGGATCACACTCCCTTGTCTCCTCCCCACTGGTCCAAGGCTCAGGCGCCTCCTGGTGGCCAACCAGCCTCTCTGCACCCTGCTCGGAGTCAGAACACTGTCCAGGGTCCTCCACATCCTCCAAAGCCGACTCATAGGGCCCCTCGCTGTCGGAGTCTGGTGGCAGCTCCAACAGCTCCTGCTGGGCCACAACAGCTATCTATATGTTTGCATGGCCATTTTGCTTCCACTGATTCTTCTTCCCAATCCCAGTACACAAAGTCACTCAATATGCATATTCTTGCAGAGAGAGGGGGGAGCTAATTTCAACCCCCCCATAAGAAAAGATGCTTTGTATACACCATCATGCATTCCAGCATCTCTGTCAAATGATTTGCACAGGTGTATGATCTTCTTTAGATTTGCCTCAATGCTTGTATTTTTTTTTCTCTTTTGCTCTCAAAGCTTGCTTATAAACAAAACTGAAAATATGAATTAATATACAGATTAGATTTTATAGTAAAAATGAGCATGAAGTCGCATTTGGCCAACTCTAGCCCAGCATCCCAAACACAATGTACTGACACATTGGAAGACCTCATCATGACACGTCATTTAGAGTTGATCTGTAAAGTATTACTTTACACTGGCATGCACTGTAAAAATAAGAAGAACATATCACAGCCGAGCTTGTTTATTTGTTTATCCAGGACTTCAAAATCAATCATAGAACAGGCAAGGATTTTGTCACAGAAGGAGGAAAAGCTTGGGAATTTAATTTTCATCAGACGTGTGCTGACAATGTATCTAACAAGAGGAATAAAAGCTGAACCTAAAAATGACACCTCTCAGATCCTGCAGAGATTCCTAACAACTCTGATAGCTACCTCCCTCAATTAGTTATCAATTTAAAGCTAGCAGAAAAGATATAAATCTACAACCAATGCAAGATCAGCCTTCTCTCTCAGCAGAAAGCACACCATTCATACTGAACATTGTGTTAAAACCTAAAATGTTAAACTTATTAAGAAATAAAATTATGTGAGCCAGTGTGGGAGTGAGGTCGCAGAGAAGCGTTGATAAAAAATGGAACATACCACAGGTAGCCATTGAATGTTCTGGAAAGGGTTGCACTCCCCTTAAAAATCAGATTCATGGTTTAGGATTGTTTCTGTACCTAGTTTTGACACTAAAGTCATAAATGGCCTGTCTAGCAAGAAACATATTTGCTTATCTGTTCTGACCCCTCTCTTCCTACACCAAAGCACACTGAGACAAAGATACTTCAAGGATTTATTAACACACAGATTAGACCTTGGCAGCAATCCAACACAGGCTAACCTTGGCAGCAATCCAGCCTGCCAAGCTAGCCATGATAGCTTCTCCAGCTCTAGTAAATACGTTGATTCCTGTGACGAGCGTGTGGAAAGTCATTCCTTTTATAGTCTTGAGAGGAGCCTAATTACCACCAGCTGAGTGCAATTATCTCCTGTAACTGCGTAACTGTTCTTTAAGCCTATTAGCCCTACGTTGCCGGGCATCCAGGACCAACTCCCTTGTCTCCTCCCCACTGCTCCAATGCATGACATCAGGATCACACTCCCTTATCCAGGAACAACTCACTACTGGCTTCTGGCTCACTCTCCCTTGTCTCCTCCCCACTGGTCCAAGGCTCAGGCGCCTCCTGGTGGCCAACCAGCCTCTCTGTGCCCTGCTCAGAGTCGGAACCCTGTCCAGGGTCCCCGAGAGCCTGGTGCGAACCGGTAGGAACCCCACCTCTGGAAGTAACCATCTGTTTTCTGCAAACCAGCTAATTATCTGAATCAAATGAATGGTTTTTATAAAGCTCCAAATGTCAAATATGTAAGTCCACCTGGGTATTAGGTAAATGCCAAGACTGATTTCAAATATAGCATTAGGATGGGGGGAAAAAACCCTTAATAATTACAATACTATGTAAACAGATTAGATAGAAAATATGTTTACCTTAATAGTTGTTTCATAATTATTTTACTTTGTCAGCAACCTTGGGAGAGTCCTTATCAGGTTTACTAAGCTCCAGTATACATGTACAAATAAACATTCATAAAGATTTCTAAATATATTATTGCAGAGGTGGGTTCCTACCAGTTCGCACCTATTTGGTAGAACCGGTTCGTCAAATCTACCAAACCGGTTAGAAGAGGTTCCACCAGTGGACCTGGAAAGCAGGCCACACCTACAGAAGAGGTTCCAAACATTTTTGAAACCCATCACTGACGCACACACACACACACACACACAGACAGACAGACAGACTCACACAGAGAGAGAAAGAGAAAGGGAGAAAGAAAGAAAAAAGAAAGAAAGAAAGAAAGAAAGAAAGAAAGAAAGAAAGAAAGAAAGAAAGAAAGAAAGAAAGAGGAAAGAAAAAGTGGGAGAGAGATGAAAGAAAAAAAGGAAAAAGGGACAGAGAGACAAAAGGAAGGAAAGAGAGAGAGAGAGAGAGAGAGAGCCACTCCCACCAGGTCACATGGCTGGCAAGCCACTCCCACAAAGGAAGCCACACCCACAGAGTAGGTTCGAATTTTTTTTTGAAACCCACCATTGTATTATGGTTTGCATAATGCCAAAGCTAGTGAATGAAGAAATCCTCTTCCATCCTATAGTAGCCTCAGATCAAATCACCTTCTCAGAATCTGGCTCAGGTTGTCTTACAGAGCTAGCAGGACAACTGAATTGGTACCGATACTGCAAAATTGGAGTCTGAACTTATGAAATGAAATGTCTGTAGGAGTTCTTCATTGTGCAAATGTCTTTAATGTAATTCAATCATTGGGTTTCTGAACCAAGTAGCTGCAATAAGCAATATTTACTTGGTCAGATTTGGGGATACTCCAATTAAGTGGACGCTTGAAACACCCTGTGAAATGTCAAATAGTTCATTTCCATTTTCAGAAAGATGTAATGGGTGGTTTAATTAGAGCTATCTCCTCGGGGCACCTCAATGTTGTTGCTTTGCTAATTGAATGGTTACTGTTGGCACTAACCATGATTGACAAGTAATTTAAATTGTACTTCTCAATCTGTTTCAGGAGAGTTCCAAATGAGCTTGAGAAAAACATTCACCTGAGCACTAAATAGTGGGTTCATGCCAGGGGTGGGCTCCTGCCAGTTATAAGCTCTTCTATAGAAGAGGTTCCACAAATCTACAATGCCATTTAGAACCGGTTCCAGCTCCCTCCCCCCGCCCGTCCACACATCATCAAGATGAAGAGCGAGAGGAGGAATTCTGGGAGTTGAAGTCCACAAGTCTTAGAGCTGTCAAGTTTGAACACCCCTGGGGGTTTTTTTCTAAAGAGTTAAGGGTACAAGGGTCTTGTTTGAGGTTTGAGGTTTTATTGGGATTTATATGCCGCCCTTTTCCCTGAGGGGACTCAGGGCGGCTTACAACCACAGGGGAGGTTGTAACTTGATACCTTTAAGACTTTAAGACTCAAGTCTTAAGGTGTTCAAGTCTTAAAATGTTCAAGTCTTGCCAGAGTTCCTGAGCCAACATGACTGGAGGAAGAATTCTGGGAGTTGAAGTCCACAAGTCTTAAAGCTGTCAGGTTTGAACACCCCTGGGTTTTGTTTCTCTCTAAAAAGTTAGGGGTGCAAGGGTCTTGTAACTTGACAGCTTTAAGACTTGTATGCTTCAAATGCCAGAGTTTCTGAGCCAACATTTTGGTTGCTAAGCAAGAGCGTTGTTAAGTGAGTTTCATCACATTTTACAATTTGGCCATGCCCACCCAATCACATGACTGCCAAGCCACTCCCACCCAGTTACATGGCTGGCAAGCCACTCCCTATATATATATATCTGTGTATAAAGGTATGTAAATATAGAAGCAAAATATTATATACATGTACAGGTATGATGACATAACAATGTTGATGTAATGACTGTAAGGTGTTGTAGAAGGGAAAAATAATTTTAAAAATCTGCTAAAAAAAAGAAGGCTAGAATTCTATCACATACTGAAAGATGGGAAAGAAAGTGCTGGATTTGAACTAAAAGGTGATATTATTTTTGTATTATACTCAAATGGCTCAATGACTATGATTAATGGCTGTCATTCCTCAGTTCCAATAAACAGTTAGTTTATATATCTTTGTAGATCAAATGTATCGGAAGCTAAGGATTAAGCCTGCCTTGAAGTCTGTCAATCTACCTGTTACATGGATATTTTCTGAAGTCTAGAGCAGAGTCTAACTATTGTCATATTTTAGAGTGCAATGAAGTACCACTAATCTGAATAATTTCAACTGGCATCCTACTTGCAGTCCAAAATCCTATGAACAGACGTTCTATCTTATTAGAATAAAATTAATCAAGCCAAAAAACTATATATAAATATATATAGAACTGTGTATAAATGTGTGTAAATATAGAAGCGAAATATTATATACATGTACAGGTATGATGACATAACAATGTTGATGTAATGACTGTAAGGTGTTGTAGAAGGGGAAAAAAAATAATAAAAAATCTGCTTTAAAAAAAGTAAAAATAAAGAACAACCATGCAACCATGCTAACTATTATTTTAACTACTATTAAAAACACAATTAAATATAATCAAGACACCCAATTCAATACAACATATATAAAGGCTTGCTACTATCACTGGACACACCGCCTCCCCCAAGCATGGTAGCACAATAGCACAGACATGTCTTCAGCTCCTTCCTGGGAATCAGAAGAATTGGGACCAGTCTAAGCTCCAGAGAAATAATTTTCAAGTTGTCACACCTGAAAAGTCTCTCTACTTGGGTTCTGTCTGATGGCATTCTGTTGTAGCCAGGACCCCAAAGCATGCACCTCTTTCCAAATCTGATGGGATGGGTAGATGAGCAGACCCTCAAATATCTCACATAGGACTTTACAGATAATCACCAGCATTTTGAATTATACCAAGATATATATGCCGATAACCAATGCAGCTCGCATCGCAGAGGTGTAACATGTGCTAATCAAGGGATGCACATAATTGCCTGTGCCATTGCATTCTGCAGCTTCCATTAGAGTACATTACATTTGATCCATGGAGCAATTCATTTATAGTAGGAAAAGATCCATTAAAAGCACTAAAAGATAATAAAATAAAGAATAAAACAAAGAATAAAATAGCAATAGCAGTTAGACTTATATACCACTTCATAGGGCTTTCAGCCCTCTCTAAGCGGTTTACAGAGTCAGCATATCGCCCCCCAACAACAATCCGGGTCCTCATTTTACCCACCTCGGAAGGATGGAAGGCTGAGTCAATCTTGAGCCGGTGAGATTTGAACCGCCGAACTGCAGATAACAGTCAGCTGAAGTAGCCTGCAGTGCTGCATTTAACCACTGCGCCACCTCGGCCCTAGTGAGATAATGAAAAGCACTAGCAAAAGATCCAAAATCACAACGAGATAATAAAAAGTTATTTGATGGAAAAATAGAAGAGTTGGTTAACAGTAATCTGGATTGGCATCTTCTATTTTAATCACATTATTTACATATATAAATTAAACACCCATGGAATATAGCCCCAATAATGCCAATCTTCAAGAAAGAAATATCTCCCAATTATTAGCCACAAATCTTGGTAGTAAGCTGTATGCAAGATACTTATATCATAAATTTATAGATTAGATGGAGGCAGAAATATTTTCACTTCCCAGACAGGCAAATTTCAAAGAACGCAGAAATACCATGGAGCAAAGATTTGTACTGAATTGTTTAGTGAGCTCCATATACTGCATTATTGATCTTAAGTAAGTATTTGATAGTATCTCTAGAAACAATTATGGGGAAAGTTCATAGGTACATCAATTGATCAATGATTGCTTACTCTTATCTTTAAGATTCACAAAAACACTATTCTTAAGGTATGATAAGATCTAATGAAGAAGATCAGTTTTCCAACTCAGTCCAGGCCAGAAGAGAACCTGTCCTGTTGCTCTATTATTATTCAATTTATGTAAAAATTCATATTCAACTATTGAACAAAACCAGAATTTAATTGGCTGAATGCTGTAGGCAGCTTTGCTGTCATTCTATTCTAGGCAGTTGATTCTATCACAGATCCCAAAACCATTGGAAAGGACTTAGCGATCAATATTAGTCATAGTTTAACTGTAATTAAACACAGAATAATATTATATTTCCAACAAAGATGAAAAAGTTTAAAAAAATATTATTAGCAAGTAACTATTTTGACTTACTTGGGATAGATTTTCACTCAACAGGAACTCAACATTTTTTATATGTTATCCAGAAGGAGCAAAAAAAATATATGTACAAACAAACCTCTTACATGTTATAAGGAGACACTCAAGATTTAGGTGGAAAAAACATACTGGGGGTATTCTATTAATAGCAAGAATCTGAGCATTGATACCAATTTATAGCTCTAATAATGGAATTGATTAACTCAGTAACCCCATCACATATAATTTTAACAGCTTGTCAAATGAGTATTGTAGTGTTAAGAACTTAAAGCTACTAAAGTACTTTATTCACTTAGCAATTCAGTTATTCACAAACAAGTTTGATAATTTGGTCACATCATTTTAAACATTTAATTGCTTAATATTCTAACATTTATATTTATAGTGCCTCTTACTTTGCTCTATTTTATTTCCCTCAAATTATTGAAGTTGTCTTTTATTATAGCTTAACCCAAGTTTCAAAACCTGCAATGACTATAAGAAAGGAGTTTGTTTTTCATTGTGGTTTATTTGCCTTTAAAACGCTACACAATTTTATTTATGATTAACGTATCTATATTTTGGCAATGTCCTGATTATTATCCACGATCTGTTATCTTTCTCACTTTGAAGAGCTAACATGACTAAAATCCTACTTTTCTCAGTTTTGATGCAACTGTTGTTGAGCTTTCAGAACACAGTAATCTATCACTATATCTCTCCTGAGCTTTGAAGGATGGAGATCTATTTCTATGGAGGAGCCGATGCCATGGAATCCCTCCTCTTGGTAAACTACAGGAAATCATTAGCAACAGAACTCTCTTAGGATTTATAATTCACTATCTAATTCTTTGGGGTTTGGGTTTGTTTTCTTATTTTACCTGTGGTTAAATTCTGGGGGGCCGCTTATAATGGAAGCAGTACGTATGTACAGTAATATAATTTTGCCCGTTACTTATACTGTAAATATGTAAAGTAATGTAATTTTGTTTGTACTGTAGTTACTTTACAGTTGAGAGTATCGAAGTTTCATAGACTTTTATATTAACCAGGGTCAATACATTGTCATCAGCAGTCCTTTTTCAAAGCCACCACTGGTCCTTGGATCTGATTAATCTACACTATCATGCTCATATTTATAAAACTCAGTGCCTCTGTGAAAGGTAAGGATGACTACTGCGTTTGTGGTGCAATCAGAACATTGCGTGTGTTGAAGTTGTTTTAACGCAAATCAAAGATGCCTTTTAAAAAACAAGTTTACATCCTATTCTTATGCATGCCAGTGCTGTGTGTGAGGTAATTTAAGATGGTTCTGACAAGTGTCGTCGGCATCTTCATATCCGGTCACATGGGCGGCAAGCCACTCCCATCCGGTCACATGGGCAGCAAGCCACTCCCACAAAGGAGGCCACACCCATAGAGTAGATTTGAACAATTTTTGAAACCCACCACTGGTTTGGAAACATTCCTTGGCCCATTGTATTTTTCCACACAAATGTTAACACTGTCTCTCCTTGCCTTTTGGGCAAATCTGAGATCTGGATATAGGTGGCACCAGCTGCCCGTCTCTGGGCAAAAGAAAGAAAGCGCCAGCCCGCCAGGTTGCTTTCTTTTGCCCAGCTCTATGTCTGCCGTGGACATAGAGGCGGGCAAAAGAAAGCGACCTGGCGGGATGGCGCTTTCTTTCGCCCGCCTGTCAGAACTCAGGCGGGCGAAAGAAAGAAAGCGCTTTAGACAGTGGGATGTCAGGGGAGAACACTGCCTCACCAGCCATAAACCTCACCGCACGTCACTGGGTTGCACAGTACTCAGTACACTGCACTCTATAATGTGATAAAAATGATTAAGTTCTTGTGGCACTATTTTGACTGAGTCTGAAGAAGTTTGTCTTTAAAAGGACCATCTGAATCATTTTCAGATTTTTATTTTCATTATTCAGATTCGTCAACTGTATGTTTATGGATTTCCATTTATATATATATGAGAAATGGAGTGTGGGGGGAGGATATGACACGCAGTAGCCATTCACTTCAGCGTGAATGCTGAATCTTACTTTTAAGAGTCAGGAATGGCTCTTTTCAGTAAATAACAAATATGTACCTAACCATATTCCAGCATTTTAAAAAAGACTTTTTAAAAAAAAAATATTATTCCAAAATATCTTGTATCTAAATGGAGAGGGATACAAGGACAAATTGAAGCAGAGGGCAGTAATTTCAGAAGCAAATCTAAGAAAGCAGAAATGTATTAGCATCTTTATTGCATGTATAATTGGATTTCTTTTATTTCTGATTGGGGAAAGGGTCACCATCGAAACATACCACTATAAAAATCTGTAATTCAGATTTCATTTTCTGCCGGAATACAGAAGAAACATTTTACATAAATAGGATCCATTAATCATTAAAAATAAAGGTTAGGTGTAAATTAGGCTGGCACGGTACTCTCCTTCTTTCTGATTATTGATAGCTTTGCCATGAAATTTGTTTTTCAAAGACGTGAAATGGGATTTTTTTCCCCTTGAAAACAATGGTGTATTTTGAGAGAGAGGAAAAAACCCAATAACTTCAAGTGGGCAACTTGTGAAATCTTATTGCTTTGACTGAAACGATGCTGTAGACAAACTCAATACCTGACAGCTCATTGCTGGATATATTTGGTGACAAAATCTTTCTCATGCTCTTACCTGCTCTATTCCAATTTGCAATCTGCAAAATTTAGCTTCTGCAAATGGACTCAAATGTTATACCTCTACTTTACAAGTTGTATTGGCTACTGTTGGCCTCTATGTCCAACTCAATGTTCTGCTAATGACCTTTAAAATCTTACATCACATTGGTTATTTCAAGCACTACTTCCAACAATTACATCCACCTATCCCATTAAGTCTTGCAGAGGGGCATATTGTGGGTCTTATCAACCTAGGAACTACATTTGATGGAACTCAGAAAAAGATCACTTTCTCCCTTGGTTTCCACCTCTTGGAACATCATTATTCCAAAGCTAAAGTTGAATCCAACCCCATTGGCCTTCCAGAAGGCCCACAAAACCTGATTTGGTCATCAGGCTTGGAGATACTATGGAAGACTAGAACCCATTAAATGGTTTGTATACATTCATATTGAGTTATACCCTGTTGTTATAATTTTCTTAACAATGTTTTAATTGTTTTAAATGTATGATGTTGATTATTTAATTTTTGTTTTAATCATGTACATTTAAACCCTGCACTCCGAATCACATGAAAGTGAGATGGACAACTGTTCTGACCCCCTCCTCCGTACAGTAACGAAAGCCAAGACAAGCTTAACTGGAATGTACTTTAATAGCAAGAAACCAACATCTCGGTGGCTGAAAGCCAAGCAAACAAACAGATAAGGACCTTGGCAGCAACTCAGACAAACCTTGGCAGCAATCCAGCCTGCCAGGTTAGTTACAATAGTTCTCTTTAGTCAATGTGTTGACTTCCGCAAAAGGAGCATGTGCACAAGCAGTCTTTTTTATAGTCTGGAGAGGAGCCTAATGACTACCAGCTGAGCACAATTACCTCCTGTAAATGTGTAACTGTTCTGCTGCCTATTAGCTCTTCGATTCTGGGCATACAGAAACAACTCACTGCTGGCTTTTGGATCACTCTCCCTTGTCTCTTCCCCACTGGTCCAAGGCTCAGGGGCCACCTATGGTCCAAGGCTCAGGTGCCTCCTGGTGACCAACCAGTCTCTCTGCGCCCTGCTCGGAGTCAGAACCCTGTCCAGGGTCCTCCACATCCTCCAGAGCTGACTCATAGGGCCCCTCGTTGTCGGAGTCTAGTGGCAGCTCCAACGGCTCCTGCTGGACCACAACAGGCAACTATATAATTCAAGAAGGGTGGAGATTAAGGCTACCAGGCTAGAGACTGGGAGAGCAGGAATAGTCCTTCTTTAAACACAAAGGCAGCTGGATGGCCTTGAGCTGGTCACTCTCTTTCAGCCCACAAAAAAGGCAATGGCAAAATAGTTTTGAAAAGCCTTTTCTAGAAAACTTCTTATTCAGACACTCATCCAGCAACTCATTGGGAATCAACAACTAAGGTAAGGGGGAGGGGAGGGAGGGAGGAAGGAAGGAAGGAAGGAAGGAGGAAGGAAGGAAGGAAGGAGATATTGTTAAGGCATGTTTATGATACGGTACAGGAGAGTTGAGGAGAAACAATCATCCAATTTTTAAAAAATATTCTGAATGTGTTTGGCATGAAAAGCTGCCATTTCCATGCCAAGTCTATGTTTTGGAGAATCCCACAATGAAGTATGTAAGCTTCAGTATGACATCTTGGCACATCCCCAGTTGCTGTTCTCCACTGAACTTGTTATTTTCAAAAACGTAACAATGATTTGGAAAGCAGAACAACAGGGCAGCTGTGCCTCTCTGTTTTGGCAAATTAGCATATTCATAGGCAATCAATAATTAATATACTACTTGCCTGAAAACATATGGATTAAATTACATCTCCGATCATACTTATTCAGGAAGGAGTAATACATGTTTGGCTTCAGTAGTTATTGTACAAACTTCACTTGAGAACAGAAATGGAAATGATAATTCAGTTGAATATCTCTCATATGTGCAAACAAAACAATTCACATTTAGAAAAAGATGCAGTAGCAGATGGTAAGTTAACTATATGGTTTTCCTCCATTTGAAATCTGTACAGTTATGGGTTTTCTTTCCTTAAAATAAGAATGCCGTGAATTTTGTTATATTTTCCCAAGTAATTTGGATGTGAAAGAAAATATTAATTTATCTTATTATGAGTTCTGAATATTACAAAAAATAAACCCACAATTCAGATGAAGGTGTTAAGATGTTTAATTATATTAATGCTTGGCAATTCTGGTCTTCACAAAACAAAGCATTCTAAATTCTCTCCCTCTCCTCCACCTCTCTGTTTCTGTCTCTCTCTGTCTCTGTCTCTCTCTTTCACACACACACACACAAACACACACACACACACACACACACACTTATAAGACTACACACATTTTTGTTTTGGAAAAATAAATGGACAACCAATGAATATGGAATAATCATCAATAGCAAACATGACTAATATTAATATTATTTATATATAATATTATAATATAATATTAATGAGTAGTTCTAGTTCTAAAATTTGGGGTGCGTTTTTTTAAAAAAATTGTATTTTACTTAGACAATATCAATATCCTCTGGGATTGGGCGGCCTATAAATTTAACAAACAAACAAACAAACAAACAAACAAACAAATAAAATAAAAATTAAGAACATTCTGGCACATACATTTTCAATTGGCTGGAAATAAATGCAGTGTGCAGATTTCTAATTTTAATACCTTAAAGGCCAGTTTAAAGTATCATAAAGTTTCGAGGGAATCATATCATAGTTCTTTATGGAAATCTGGTTCATTAGAAAGACACTAAGGAACAGTGTCTTGTTTTTATATAATGGCTATAATCAGTGGTGGGTTTCAAAAATTGTTCGAACCTACTCTGTGGGTGTGGCCTCCTTTGTGGGAGTGGCTTGCCGCCCACGTGACTGGATGGGAGTGGCTTGCCGCCCATGTGACCGGATATGAAGATGCCGACGACACTTGTCAGAACCACCTTAAATGACCTCACACACAGCCCCGGCATGCATAAGAATATGATGTAAACTTGTTTTTTAAAAGGCATCTTTGGTTTGCGTTAAAACAACTTCAACACACTGAATGTTCTGATTGCACCACAAACGCAGTAGTCATCCTTACCTTTCACAGAGGCACTGAGTTTTAGAAATAGGAGCATGATAGTGTAGAATGATCATATCCAAGGACCAGTGGTGGGTTTCAAAAAATGTTGGAACCTCTTCTGTAGGTGTGGCCTGTTTTCCGGGTCCACTGGTGGAACCTCTTCTAACCGGTTCGGTAGATTTGACGAACCAGTTCTACCGAATAGGTGCGAACTGGTAGGAACCACCTCTGGCTATAATAGTAAAAGAGGTTTTAAAAAAAGTTGTCACTCCAGAGGGGAAGGAAGGAAGAGACAAAGGCAAAAAGTTTTGCAATCTGATTTAACATTTGCCTAGATTGGAAACAATAATAGGTTGTTAAGCAGGATAAGTTGCAGGCATGCATACATACCCATCACGTTAATTCTTTTTCAATGGAAGCTAAGTTACACAAAACCACAAAAAATGAATGAGAAAAGCCAGCTGTATAATTCAAAGTCAGGAGATATGAGAAAGAAAATGTAACTAAATCTAGTCTACAGCAGCAACATTCACTAATCCTTCAATGTCGCATCCAATCTAAAACTTTACTAATACCAACAAAATATTCCTTGTACATTTATGAAGGAATAAGTTCAAGTGAACCTCACATATCTTTGACTTACTCCCTGATCAGTGTTAATGTTTGCTTGGCACTTCTTTATGTTACTTTTATGCTTTATTTCATCCTATTGCATTCTTATCACAGACAGCACCCAATTTTCAGCAAAAAGTTAGCGCAAAACTTTTCAGAACTTCTGTCTATTCATTTTTTTTCTAAGAGCTTATCTCATGTCTTACTAAACACGGCATAAAGATCCTTGAGTGTTTGTTTTTTTTAAGGACGTGTTCTCTTGCTACAACATTTGTCTTATCGCTAGTCCACCGCAAAGCAGCTTATGTTTATCTCTAGCTGCTCCCATTTTAAAGTTGCATTTCCCCTCTTCTTTTAGCACTAGGCTGTAACTAAGCCATTCCTGAACTCAGGTCTACCCATAAAGTCCAAAGACAGTTTATACGACAGGTATTTTTGGATGGAGGGTGGATCTCATCTGAAACACGAAGGCTCTTTCTATATGCACTCCTTTTTAACTCTGCACCCTCCCTCCTTCCCACCAACCTGTCAATCGAGTTATTTTTGGACACAGGTTTATAGCATTTCTAGCACTCTGATGGATCTATCTTCAGAAAAAAGACAAGTAATAAGTTAGTGATAGGAAGCATCCTTGCACCAGGCAATTTGAAACATGACTACAGCCAATATCCTAGGTTCTATACACACATCACTGTTGTGGCCCAGCAGGAGCCGTTGGAGCTGTCACCAGACTCCGACAGCGAGGGGCTCTGTGAATTGGCTCTGGAGGATGTGGAGGACCCTGGATAGGGTTCCGACTCCGAGCAGGTTGCAGAGAGGCTGGTTGGCCACCAGGAGGCGCCTGAGCCTTGGAGCAGTGGGGAGGAGACAAGGAAGTGTGATCCTGACGTCATGCAATGGAGCAGTGGGGAGGAGCCAAGGGAGTTGTTCCTGGATGCCCGGCACCGAAGAGCTAATAGACAGAAGGAACAGTTTACGCAGTTACAGGAGATAATTGCACTCAGCTGGTGGTAATTAGGCTCCTCTCAAGACTATAAAAGGAGTGATTGTGCACACGCCCTTTTGCAGGTGTCAACGTATTCACTTGAACTGGAGAACTCTTAGGGCTAGCTTGGCAGGCTGGATTGCTGCCAATGTCTTGTCTGTGCTGGATTGCTGCCAAGGTCAGTCTGTGTGTCAATAAATCCTGGAAGTATCTTTGTCTCAGCGTGCTTTGGTGTAGGACAAGGGGGGTCAGAACACATCACTACATGTTAAAAAGCAAAGGATGTTCAGTGACAAGGGAAATGGGAATCTACCAATTGCTGCTCATGAATTCTCCCACAGTAAATCCATATGACAGGGCTTCTCATAAGCCTCTTTATTGAAACAGATGATGAGGAAATCATATTTAAAAAGAAGGCTGATGCAAATTCTAATAGCCTTTAGTGTGAAAAGTGAAAAAAAAAAGTGGGGTGCATTTTTCTGGAAGCCACATGGACAATCATAAAACATTTTCAACACGTTTCACAGCAATAAATAAATGGCTTTATCTAAAGTAAAAGTTAGCCTGTCATGTAATTTCTCAAGTGACTTTTCAAACAGTCAGCCAGGCCACAACATACTGTTAGTAATTTACCATTCTTACTTTCATTTGACATACTTCAGGTGTTTAGTAAATGTCCAGTGGTGGGTTTCAAAAAATGTTTGGGAACCTCTTCTGTAGGTGTGGCCTGCTTTCCGGGTCCACTGGTGGAACCTCTTCTAACCGGTTCGGTAGATTTGACGAACCAGTTCTACCGAATAGGTGCGAACTGGTAGGAACCCACCTCTGTAGCTCTCCCACTTAATAAAAATTCTCGAGGGAGAGGGAGGTGGGAAAAAGTCTATCATGGACAATTTTTCTACTACAAATCTTCACAACCAGAGTTAGGAACCTTGACTGCTGCTATTTATTGGGTAGCCACAGGGGAAGGAGTCTTAAGGGAGCATAACAATTAGCACAATGCTGTCATGGCACATATGAATCCATTGTGGCATCTACTAAACAATTATGATTCTCTTACATACACACATACACACACACACACACAAGATTATGGTAACCTTTTAGTCTTACAATAGGTAGTGAGCTAAATAAGGTTAAAGACACTGATCTGTCTAGAGTTATGTAGCAAGCTTCAACACTACAGACCCATAGTAATTTGTTGCTAGCCAAGTAGCCTTGTTTTCATTGTGTATGTAAAAAATCGAAACTAAGAGCAGATGTCAGTTTTAAACACGGTAAAAGATTTTACACACACAAGATGGAGAACCTAATGAAAAAAAAAATCACAAAATATGCCCTAGTCATCTTTGTAGAAATCCATTTGCATTGAATTATTAGCTTGGAGAAATGAAATATTCCTAAAAGATGATTTAATTTCACCAAGAGTTATTGGCCTATGCTTGAAATAGAACATTCCGTTCTTTGGCATATGATTAATTGGGTTATGATGAATAGTGTCAGATAAGGAAGCTGTACTTCGCATACATTAATAATATTACACTCCAGCCATTTGTTCCACTACAAAAAGAACAATAACCTCCGCAAAAAGTAGAGAAATCAATTCCATAATATGAAACAAATTTATGACAAAAAAAATAGCCAACTCACAGTGCAATTTTATCTTTTAGATTGTAGGCAGTTAGACAAGGTTGAGATTATTCCCAAGGTGTCCTACATCTGTAGAACATGGTTCAAGGGCGAAAGTGAATGAAGGATAGGAAAGGAAGTATTCGGAGAGGAAAAGTGTAGACTTTCAAAGGCTGGTTCTATCTCTGATATTAGCATAAGGTTATAGCAAGAAAGCAGAATATGGAGAGAAAAAATGCATCCATCACAGTCAATCAGCAGAGTATTTCCTAGATTCCTACCCACATCTTGCCAAGCTTCACTGAACGTTTCACATTCTTTCTTGGATGAGTCTCCTGCCTTCTGTGGGTATTTTGTGGAATATTATATTCTACACTTTTTCACTTGCCACTTTTCCTCTAAACTATTTTTTTAAAGCGTTCTAAATAAGAATAGGCCAAATATATTTCTTCCAAGCCTCTACGCACTATGTTCTATGCTTACTACAACTGTTCCTTTTTATATGTCTGAGTTTAAGAAAGGGCTTACACAATTAGCATTTCACATCATTCTGTCTGAAGAACTGGCAGGGTGGTGATCTTCTTGCAGATAAGCCTTTGATCTTCTTCATTGAAGAGCCGAGGTGGCGCAGTGGTTAGGGTGCAGTACTGCAGGCCGCTTCAGCTGACTGTTATCTGCAGTTCAGCGGTTCTAATCTCACCGGCTCAAGGTTGACTCAGCCTTCCATCCTTCCGAGGTGGGTGAAATGAGGACCCGGATTGTTGTTGGGGGCAATATGCTGACTCTGTGAACCGCTTAGAGAGGGCTGAAAGCTCTATGAAGCGGTATATAAGTCTAACTGCTATTGCTATTCATCCCATCTATCTTCAACCCCAGAATCACCTACATGGGTGTCTTAAAATGCTGTTTCTGTCAACACTCTTGTTCCCCACATCTTATTCTCGAAGACTTTGATGAATCTGCTTCTAGTCTGACCGAGCACCTCTTAAATTATGACTGCCTAGCAAACATCACATGTATGCCAACTTTATGTGGCTCAGATCTGTCATTTGAGAAAATGAAAAGGTTCCATTTTGGGGGATCTTTAAAAAACTTCACTTTACCCTTCTGAACTGACTGACTGGATATAATAGACCTTTATGGAGTGAGGTCATTGACTGCATAGTTGTGCCTAATTAGGTTCCTACTATTACAGGACATTTGGACAGATTGATATCTGATGGAAGAGTGATTAAAATAGTCTTTTTCGATCACTTTTTGGTAATTTTTTTAATGTACTTGGGGAATAATCTGGTTTCTATTAGATGAAACTTTGATTGATTCGTATAAAATAGTGATAGCCCAGGGAAATGTCACAATTATTCTGACTGACATCTTTCTGCTATGTCACATCAGCTTTTCGTGCTGTTAGGGAGCAGAGAAGAGTATGTGACAGATGAACAAAAGTGGAAGAAATCTCACAACAAATGAAAGTGGGCACAAGTTTAGAATGGTTAACCACCTGATGTGAGCTCACAAAAGCTCCATCCATTATGTGCCTTTATGATGGAAGTGGGTTCTGATGTGATGTTATGACATCCCCCAGGCCTCTAGAATTAATTGTTTATGGATCCTTCTGAGTCTTTGGAAAGCTGAGCTTCTCAAACTAGGAGTGAGGAACTACTTGTTTAGCGTGACCCAACAAATGCGCACCCAACAAAAGCGTGCCGACAAAACCGTGACGTCGAAATCGCTCCCACAACAGCGCGCTGACAAAACCGCGCTGACAAAACCGCGCCCACAAAAGCGTGATTACGGTTAAGGTAAGGGTTAGGGTTAGGGTTATTATGTTGTTTTCGTGCTGTTTGTTGATAGCACGCTTTTGTTGGTGCACTGTTTTCGGTGCGCTGTTGTGGGCGCGATTTCGACATCGCGGTTTTCTTGCCGCAGTTTTGTCAGCGCGCATTTGTCGGTGAACCCTTGTCTACTTCTATTCCCAAGTATTTCATCTTCTTCCGCATCCTGTTTAACAGCAAATGAAATCAATGGATCATTTTGAGGCTAGGATTGGGATACCATATCATCCGATGACATGACATCCAATACAATTCCTCCTTGCTATCCAACTTCAAGGAAGCAACTGACAAGTTAATAATGGAATAAGGAAGAACAAGGTGAAATGAAATCCAGAGAAAGTGGTGTTATGGGCCCCTATTCAGGTAGTCCTCAACTTACAACCACAACTGAGCCCAAAATTTATATTGTTAAGTAATATGTTAAGTGAGTTTTGCCGCATTCTATGACCTTTCTAGCCATAGCTGTTATGTGAATCACTGCAGTTGTTAAGTTATTAACACAGTTGTTAAGTGAATCTGGGTTTTGCTTGTCGGAAGGTCGCAAAAGCTGTTCACATGACCCCAGGACATTGCAAATTTCATAAATACGAACCAGCTGCCAAGCATCCAGATTTTAATCACATGACCATGGGGATGTTGCAATGCTTGTAAGTGTCAAAAACAGTCATAAGTCACATTTTTTCAGTGCCATTGTAACTTTGAACTATTGTAAGTTGAGGACTACATACTCTGGGACTGACATATTTTGTGTGAGGTAGCATTTCAGCTCTGGGAGGGCTTCTTGAGTCTCATGCCTAATATTCACACGATTATCAACCCTATTGTTTTCCAAGGTAACAGGATCCGCTCAAGGCCGGATTTAGATGAAAAGAGGCCCTAGGCTATTCCACTTATGAGGCCCTTTCACCTCCCATTTTTAAGTTTGTAAATTACATGAGAGACAATAAAATACATCATTACTGTGATATATATCAATAGATATCAATATATAGAGCTGGCCTCCCGACGGAGGGCGGCTCTGCTCTGCGGCAAAGGCAGCGAGGCCAGCCGCCTCCCCTGCTGTGCTCAGCTGCCCGGCTCAGCCCCCTCACCCTCACCTGCCTGGCCGCTGGTGGGCTCCGCGTCGACGGGGCGGCTACTGGGAGCAGCCATGCCTTTCGCCCGACCGCCGGTGCCGGGAACTTGGGCGGGCTCCCCAACTTCTGCGGCGCTGGAACGATCTTAACCAATACATTTTTATGTTTGTTTATTAGTCATATGCGTAGAATTTCTCCTTATTTTCGGTTCAGTGTTTTAGTGTTCACTGTTTTTAGAATAGTGTAATTTTAATTTTGCTAACAATTTGAATGTAGGCCCCTCTTGATCTTGAGGCCCTAGGCTGAAGCCTAGTTAGCCTATAGGAAAATCCGGCCCTGGATCCGCCTATTAGTAAGAAAAGGCCTTGTTTCCAAAGCCAATATATTTCTTGAGCGTCCCTCTAAAGATATTTGTGCTGTATGTATGAATTTTCTGAGGATAATATGTTGTCAGTAGACTTTATCAGGAGACTGTGCAAAATCAGTCTTGATCTTTAAAAAAAAAAGTCAGAATATGGTTGCTGTAACTACCTTGGAAGAAGAATAACAAGTTCAGTTCTTTCCCCAGTATGGAAATACAATTATGTGAACGCATTTTTGTTTTAAAAAGTTTTTTCTTTAAAAAGAAAGCCCACAATAAGCTACAGTAATTACAGTTATGTGTGTTTGTGTGTGTGCATATAATATTAACAAAGCTTTGCCTATATTCCTTTTTAATCAGTTTTTCCCCTTCATAATCTTAAATAATATTGCAGACCTCAGTATTAAAGAATCCATTCAAGCAAATAAATCATTTATACAACATTATTAGGATTATTTTAGCTTTCTTTCAAAGAAAAAAAACACCATCAGAGTTATATTTAAATTAGGCATTTTAATTCAGTTAATAATCTTATGACTTTTCCTTAGCACAGATTTTATAGCTATAGTCCAGTCATAATATTTTACTCTTTTTCCTTGATGAAAATTATGCCCCAATATATCGTACCGAGGAGCTCTAAAAGCTAGCGTTAATTATCAATTCATTAAATATTGATGAAATTAAAGCCAATAAAATTTTGAAACCATATATTTGTCAGGTATTTAAAATGTCCTGTAATTAAAAAAAGAAGCATTAAAATGACAGCGTCTTTATAAATAAGCAAACTAATAAAATGTAACATATGAACTCTTAGGATTAATTATCAGCAAGAAAATTCTCTTATTTGCATTTCTAAAACCAACTATTAACTGTGCCTGTCCAAGGGGGTCAAAGCCAGTGGTGACATTCAATTTATTTATTTTTGTACCGGTTCTATGTCTTGGGCGTGGCAGAAGAAGGATACTGCAAAATCTCAAGTCCCACCCCACTCCAGGGGAAGGATATTGCAAAATGTCCATTTCTACCCGACTCTGGGACCAGCCAGAGATGGTATTTGTGAGTTCTCCGAACTACTCAAAATTTCCACTACTGGTTCAGAGGTGGGCTTTACCAGTTCGCATCTTTGGTTTGCGTTAAAACAGCTTCAACACACGCAATGTTCTGATTGCACCACAAACGCAGTAGTCATCCTTACCTTTCACAGAGGCACTGAGTTTTATAAATAGGAGCATGATGGTGTAGAATAGTCATATCCAAGGATCAGTGGTGGGTTTCAAAAAAGTTTGGAACCTCTTCTGTAGGTGTGGCCTGCTTTCCGGGTCCACTGGTGGAACCTCTTCTAACCGGTTCAGTAGATTTGACGAACCGGTTCTACCGAACTGGTACAAACCGGTAGGAACCCACCTCTGCTGCCCACTCACTCTGCCTCAACCTGTTCTATTGACCAAACTTTTTGCAAACAGTAAAACATAGATACTGAGAATTATTCCTTTCTGCTCATTTATCAGCATCTAAAATTTAGATTCTAAATTAATCAACAGATAACTAGCAACCCACACTAAATCCTCCAATTATGTAGTCATTTGTGGATGTAAGAGAGCCTGTTAATCACTTCTGGAACATTGTACTTTGAAAGTAGTTACTTATCTGTTAAGTGACGTTATTAAAAATTTGCTGCAATTCAGTGCTACTAATGTGGGCAAATCCACCATGGTAAATGTGTCAATATTGCCAAATCCACATTACTGATTTGGGCTGCTCATTCCTGCTACATTAAATATTTACTTTTTCATGCCCTTGGAATTATCTTCCCTCTTTTATGTATTGAGCAAGGAAATTGCATCGGTGATTTTTAAAACCAGCTGATTATATCTCTTTTTAGGATTTGGATAACTAGTAATTCAAATTCTTAAACTTAATCCGATATTTTTTTTAAAAAAATATATTTCTCCAAAGGTATATTGTGTCTGTGTATCTGTGTGTTTCTTCCTCTCTTCTGTCTGTCTCTGTCTGTCTGTCTCTTTTTCTGTCTCTCTCTGTCTCTTTCATATATATAGCTTCCTCCCATAGCTTCCTCCCATAATTGGGGCTTTACCAGGGGTTGTGACTCTAAGATAGATAGATAGATAGATAGATAGATAGATAGATAGATAGATAGATAGATAGATAGATAGATAGATAGATAGATAGATAGATAGATAGAGATAGAGATAGAGATAGAGATAGAGATAGAGATAGAGATAGAGATAGAGAGATAGAGAGATAGAGAGATAGAGAGATAGAGAGATAGAGAGATAGAGATAGAGATAGAGATAGATAGATAGATAGATAGATAGATAGATAGATAGATAGATAGATAGATAGATATAGAGAGAGACAGAGACAGAGACAGAGAGAGAGAGAGAGAGACAGACAGACAGACAGACAGACAGAGACAGAGAGACAGAGACAGAGACAGAGACAGAGAGACAGAGAGACAGAGAGATAGAGACAGAGACAGAGACAGAGACAGAGACAGAGACAGAGACAGAGACAGAGACAGAGAGAGATTTTGACATTCCAGAATGTATTCTGGGTGGTGTAAATATATATTTGGGGCATTCAATGTTCAAATATATTTTGGGGCATTCAACAAATTATTATTTAGTAGATTTAATAATGTAACATAAGCGTTCACTCCCCATTTATTTATTTCTGATACAAATGCAGATCTAACAAGTTGGCAGAATCCTATACAAACAACATTCTCAATTGCATTCATTATTGTATCACATTTGAATTATTCTTGTTTCGGGTTATGCTCATTTCCTGCCACCTATTCTAAAGCATGCCCCTTTAGCCAGTACAGAGGACACAAGAAATAATTATATTCCTATGACTGATGGTTCACTTTCAGATTCTTGCCACTGTGTTGAAGCACTATCGGGCACAACTGGATAATGTCTTCAGTTACATCTCAGGGACATAGATTAAGATTCCTCCCAATCCATGGGAAAATGAAATTGAGTATTGATGGCTGCTCACAATTACCCCATCAGAGTCACTTCATTTCCAGATGTGGTTCTTGGAAGATCGTTGGATAGGTTTAAATTTTTTCCATGTCTTTCAGGTCTTCTGCTGACATCCACAAAGATTTAGTCCTTTGGTCCCAAATGGAAAAACAAATGTTTTTTTCCAGATTTTGTTTAAATTTATCAAATAACTCATTGTGAAGGTATCTTGAGCAGGATCTTGATATGGTTAGGGTTAGATTAGGGTTGAAACTAATGGAAACTAATACAAACTAAATTCAGAAAAAGGAAAGTAAAAAAGAAGAGTAAAAAGAGGCAAAGAAAGAAAAAAAGTTTAAAAAAACCACATCAAGAAATAAAAGAAAAAAGGAGTATAATTTTTTTAAAAAACCAAAATATGTAAAGAAGTGACTTCCAATCTTTATCATAACATATATAAATAAGTTTGGTATTTCTTCATCCCTTATAAGTTTACAAATAGATATACTCTTTTTCCCATAACCCATCCCTTATCTATAGGAAAACATCAACTTTGCAATATGGCAGAAGCAAAAACCTTTAAAGGGTTGCCAGAATTTCATAAAAACATTTCTTGTTTTAATCTTTTTTTCAAATAAATTTATTTTATATGTCTTCCTTTTGTTGGTTTATCACTTTCATTTCTCCTTTAATTTTTAAAACTTCAACCAGCTTCTTTTGTATATCCAATAAAGTGTCCTTATCTGCCTTTTCTTTGCCTATCACTTGTATTTCCACTTTAAATGTCTCCCCTATCTTGTAATGCACAGTATGAGGTCCCATTGACTAGACCATAATATAGTGTACAAGAGAACAGGTAGATTTCCTTAAGGTTTCCAGACAAGAAGAATTCTGTGGTATTTTGTCAGCTGGAGGTATTTAATACTTATCTAAGCACAGATAGGGAAAGAAGTATGATAACAATCAGAGCAAGCTCATACTCTTTTTAAAAAATATATACTTTTTTATTTTCCATTTTCATAACATATAATCACATGTATACTATTACATAGCCAATATCCTATTGTATTAAGTAGTAATTACATCAGTTCCTCTTGTCATCAACACCCAGAAAGATAAAAACTCATTATTAGCTCTTCTGCTCTCCATACACCTCTTTCTTCTGCCTCTCTCCTATCTCCTTTCTTCCCTCCATCATCCTTTCCTACTCTACTTCCCCTTCCTTTCTCCTTCTCCTCTCTCTACATTCCACTCCTCCTTATCCTCCTCATCTTCCCCCCTTACCCTCTCTCCTATCCCTCTCTTCCCATCTTTATTCTCTCCTCTGTTTCCCACTCTTCCTCTCATTCACTTGGTGTATTTCAGCTTCTGAGCAAACTCCATTCTATGTTGATGGTATTTATGCTTCCATATCAATATACTTAACATATCTTAGTTTTAAAGAAAAAATAAGAGAAGACAGTATACATGTGCAATCATATTACTTTAAAATCTAACACCTCTCGTCAAGCCTAATATACATCCCAGAGCAAGCTCATACTCTTATCAACCAATAAGCCACCTCTTATTTGCTAGCAAGCATTGTTGTATTATTAGTTGTTGAAGTTCAACAAAGACATTCCAAGGAACTATTTTTATGTCTTTTTTTTTTTGTTTCCAAAAATTGTTTTAATTTTGTTTCCCATTTCACGATCAGGGAAGATTGGGAGATGTAGTTTAATGATAGCCCCCAAAAAGCAATTATCCAGAGTATTGTATTGCATTGCATTGATTAAATTACTATCCTTTATATCACCATAAAAGCCATTGGAAATTAGATAAAACAGATAAAACAAGAAAAGCAGAGAGGATGAAAGAAAAGTGGAAATAATAACATTAGTAGTAATAATAGTAACAATTAAAAAGAGCCAACAGATTCATACGCTAGTGGGGAACCCTTTGAGTCAGATTCCATGTCTTCTGATTGCATTTGGCTGTGGCACATTTTGCATCATTCAAAATTTCTTAGCAGGAAAAGCACAATTTCTAGCAGGGTATAAACAGAGATAAAAGACAAATGGGCAGGAAGGATTTGTTTACTATGCTCTCTTCATTCCAGTGCTTTGCCCATAACAGGCTATAGTGCTAGCCAGGAATAAATAGAAACTAAATGCAAAGTTATAAAACACATATAAAAGACAAATAAAATATAAAATAAAAGAGAGGTATGAAAGGGAAGAAACAGAAAACAGAATAACAGAGTTGGAAGGGATCCTGGAGGTCTTCTAGTCCAACCCCCTGCTTAGGCAGGAAACCTTACACCACTTCAGACCCTTTTAACCACTTCTGGTTATCCAATCTCTTCTTAAAACTTCCAGTGTTGGAGCATGTACAATTTCTGGAGGCAAGTTGTTCCACTGATTAATGGAACTGCCAGGAAATTTCTCCTTAGTTCTAAGTTGCTTTTCTCCTTGATATTTTTCCACCCATTGCTTCTTGTCCTGCCCTCAGGTGCTTTGGAGAATAGCTTGACTCCCTGTTCTTTGTGGCAACCTCTGAGATATTGGAACACTGCTATCATGTCTCCCCTGGTCCTTCTTTTCATTAAACTAGACATACCCAGTTCCTGCAGCCATTCTTCATATGTTTTAGCCTCCAGTCCCCTAATCATCTTCTTGAAACCTTGTGGGGGATACTCATAACACAACCATTTGAACATGGATCTCCACCTAGATGAATATTTTACAGTTAGGCTACTGCAGTTCTACAAGAAGCAATATTTTTTACAGAAAACTTTGGAAGAGATTTAAGATTTAATGATTTAAGATTAAGATTTAATGGATTTGTATGCCGCCAAATCCCGAAGGAGATGCTAATTCCAAAGCAAGAACTAGCCAAATTAAGTGAACTTAACTCTAAACCACCATCTATATTGATGCTACATTTGATCATGTCTTGAATATGCATCCTATGCTATAAGATGATATACTAGAAAGACAAGTCCCTTCTTTGAGTAGTTGACAGTCTACTTTGAACGATCTACCCATAGAGATCCGGACCCTTACCACCACTCCCAGCCTTCCTTAAAGCCACCAAGACCTGGCTGTTCCGACAGGCCTGGGGCTGTTGACTAATCCAGCCCCACTTAGACGGAATGCATGATGTGGAATTTTAATAATTGTATCTTTTTACGTTTAATCTTTTTCTCTATGTTCTTTTACCCTGCCTGTAAGCCGCCCAGAGTCCCAAGGGAGTGGGCGGCATACAAATTTATTAAAACTAAACTAAACTAAACTTTGTGTGACAAGAAGCACATAGCAACAAGGTGTAGATCAGTGGTGGGTTTCAAAAATTGTTCGAAGCTACTCTGTGGGTGTGGCCTCCTTTGTGGGAGTGGCTTGCTGCCCATGTGACCGGATGGGAGTGGCTTGCTGCCCATGTGACCGGATGGGAGTGGCTTGCCACCCATGTGACGGGATATGAAGATGCCGACGACACTTGTCAGAACCACCTTAAATGACCTCACACACAGCACTGGCATGCATAAGAATATGATGCAAACTTGTTTTTTAAAAGGCATTTTTGGTTTGCGTTAAAACAACTTCAACACACGCAATGTTCTGATTGCACCACAAATGCAGTAGTCATCCTTACCTTTCACAGAGGCACTGAGTTTTATAAATAGGAGCATGATAGTGTAGAATAATCATATCCAAGGACCAGTGGTGGGTTTCAAAAAAGTTTGGAACCTCTTTTGTAGGTGTGGCCTGCTTTCCGGGTCCACTGGTGGAACCTCTTCTAACCGGTTCGGTAGATTTGACGAACCGATTCTACTGAATAGGTGCAAACTGGTAGGAACCCACCTCTGGTGTAGATAGAAGGTTTCTCTCTTTTTTAAAAAAAAGGGAGCTAATGCACTTGCCACATATTTGAGGTTTCATTTCGGTAGGTGGATAAAGGCATAAGGAATGGGCCAAAAAGATTTTAGTGGGAAAATAACGAGTGTGTTTAATTGACTGGAGCTAAAATCAATTGAGCTTAAAAGTGGTTTGCTTTAGCTACATCTTGTCTCACATTCATTAAAGGCATTATTTGGGGGAACTGAAAAGTTTAGTAAGTGTAGAGGACAGTTATCCTGCACAGATGTACTTCCCAACCTCTTCCCTTGGGGATCGTTGCACATCTGCCAGGTAGTAGATGATTTGCAAATTATTATAATTTCCAGTTCTGCTCATGACATGTGTAAATTAACTTAGAAATTACATGCTTAGTGCTTTACTTCTGTTCCCCATTAACATTTTTTTTTTTAAAAAAGAACCTTTCTGCAATATGCTACCGCAACTTGTCCTTTTCTGTCTTCCTTTACAAACAAAGTTTCCTTCTGTTAATCTAATTTGGGGGTGAGATGAGAGTCAAACACACAGAATTAACTTCCCAATGCTGCCTTTGGAGACTGTTGTTTAGAACTTCCCAGGTTAACCTTGAGATTTCCACCTAGCAATAGCACTTAGAGTTATATGCTGCTTTACAGCGCTTTACATCCCTCTTAAGTGGTTTATAGAGTCAGCATATTGCCTCCTACCAGTGGTGGGTTTCAAAAATTGTTCGAACTTACTCTGTGGGTGTGGCCTCCTTTGTGGGAGTGGCTTGCCGCCCATGTGACCGGATGGGAGTGGCTTGCCACCCATGTGATCGGATATGAAGATGCCGACGACACTTGTCAGAACCACCTTAAATTACCTCCCACACAGCACTGGCATGCATAAGAATAGGATGTAAACTTGTTTTTTAAAAGGCATCTTTGGTTTGCGTTAAAACAACTTCAACACACGCAATGTTCCGATTGCACCACAAACGCAGTAGTCATCCTTACCTTTCACAGAGGCACTGAGTTTTATAAATAGGAGCATGATAGTGTAGAATAATCATATCCAAGGACCAGGGGTGGGTTTCAAAAATTTTTGAGACCTCTTCTGTAGGTGTGGCCTGCTTTCCGGGTCCACTGGTGGAACCTCTTCTAACTGGTTCGGTAGATTTGATGAACCGGTTCTACCGAATTGGTGCGAACTGGTAGGAACCCACCTCTGAGGCACACACATCTGAGATAGATTTGTCTGTCTAATCCATTATATCACAATTAAGGGTATTAATTAATTGTGATAATGGATCCTACAAATTAGCTCATCGTTAGCATTCTATTAAAGAAATGGACTGGTAAATACAAATCAAAAAATATGTGCCACAAAAGTATTAACCTTCTGAATTTTTACGGGACAGATTGAAATACCCTTTCCAAATTAACACCTTTCCCGAAAAAAAGAAAACAAAACAATGGAAAGATGTAAATATTAAGTTCTCATATTGATGGGCAAAAACCTGTCTCTAAATAACATCTGCCAGCCAAAACTGAGGGCTTTATAAAAGCATGCAACCTGGACCACGCCAGTTTAGAAAATCATGCTGTGCTTCAGGGGTTTTGTACAATAATTCACTTCCAGTTCTAAAGATGGGTGATGTATATTTTACAAGAGCCACAACAGGAAGATGGTCCTTTTCCTCTTCCAGTTACAGCTAACATACGTCAATGGCAACATGTAGGTTAGGGCTAGTGGATTGGGAGATTAATCAATAGAAATAGCACTTAGATTTATATACTGCTTCACGGTGTTTTACAGCCCTCTTTAAGCAGTTTATAGAGTCAACATATTTTCCCCAACAATCTGGGTCCTCCTTTTACTGACCTCGGAAGGACAGAAGGCTGAGTCAACTTTGATTCAGTATTATAGCAATAACACTTAAGATTATAACACTAACAATTGCAATAGCACTTATGCTTATATACCACTTTATAGTGCTTTTATAGCCCTCTCCAAGTAGGTTAGAACAGGGGTGTCAAACTCATATTATTGTGACATCATCGTGTGATTTATCATGACTTTTTTCCTCCTCGCTAAACCAGCATGGACATAGCCAGCATGTAACACATCCGGCCCGCGGGCTGCAAGTTTACATCCCTGGTTTAGAGAGTCAGCATATTGCCTCTAACAATCTAGGTCCTCATTTTACCAACCCTGGAAAAATCGAAGATTGAGTCAACCTTGAGCTGGTCAGGATCAAACTCCTGGCAGTCAGCAGAGTTAGCCTGCAATACTTCAATCAAACTATATGCTACCACAGCTTTTATTAAACAGGAGGAATGCATTGCCTTCCTTTTGTAAATAGCTGAGATACTTTACTGTATATCAGTAATGGGATTCAGCCAGTTCGCACCTATTCGGGAGAACTGGTTGTTAACTTTCTAAGCAGTTCGGAGAACCGGTTGTTGGAAGAAATCTCCTTTTGTTTTTTTCCACTTTACAGGGCTAATCCTGTAAGGAAGGCAGGAAGGAAACTTTCTAGTGTTGTTTCTAGCCTAATCTTTGTTGCCCTGCTTACAGAAATTGACTCTCTGGTTAACCCTTATGACATTGTAACAGCTAAGGCGAAGCGCCCATCAACGTGAATGATGTTGAGCTGGCCATGCCCACCTAGTCACATGACCACCGAGCCCCACCTACCCAGCTGGTCATTGGGCAGAAAACCGGTTGTTAAATTATTTGAATCCTACCACTGCTGTATATGTTGAGAAATAGATGGGATTCATCTGTGTGATCCCCATTCATGGTAGTGTGATATGTAATGTATTTAGCTCATGCGTATTTAAATTTTGAAGTATCTTTGAGCAAGTAGCCCTCAGCAGCCTTCTCTTATTTAATTAATCACAACTTTGTCTTGCAATTGTTACCATTTTGCACTCACTAATTTCCCTCTCCAGGGTCTAGTCTAGTAATCAATCAGCAGGAGATGATTAGATGAGCAAAACAACATACACTAGTGGAAGACGCAAGCAATTCCACGGGTAACTCATTGAATCTGATACTCCAGAGGGGGAGACTGAAAAATACTTTGAACGGTACTGAAAAATAAACACCAAAGAAAATCAATTCCTATAAAATAATAAAATGCCCAAACTGTTTCCCATTGGCAAAAACCTTCTTTGGAGAAAACATGTTTCTCTCTTGTTATGCTTCAAAGTTAATCTTCCCCTGTATCATTTGATTTCATATCATAGATCTCTAGCAGAGGTGGGTTCCTACTGGTTCGGACCGGTTCAGCCAAACTGGTGCCCAAATACTAGCTGTCTTTGCTGTGGAATCAGCAAGCCAGCCCAGAACTCTGGTTTCTAGAAAAACGTCTTGGGAGGAAGGCTGCTCCTGGCATGGAGACGATGCACTCAGTTTCACGTGGGGAGAGCGGAGCCCGGGTTCTTCCCTCACAGACCAAGGGGCAAGGGGCTTCTGCTTCTCTCCAGCATGTTTCCTCAGACAGGGAGGTCACTGGGCAGAAAAGCAAGCAACGCTTCCTATGAGCATCCGGCGACTACAGCTAGTCCAGAACGCAGCCGCGAGAGTGATTGTGGGCGCACCACGGTTTGCCCACATAACACCGATCCTCCGTGAGCTGCGCTGGCTACCTGTTGGTCTCCGGGTGCACTTCAAGGTCCTACTTACCATTCATAAAGCACTCCATGGTAGTGGATCTGGCTATTTGAGAGACCGCCTTCTGTCAATTACCTCCCTCCGTCCCATCAGATCGCATAGAGTAGGCCTCCTCCGAATTCCATCCGCCAGTCAGTGCCGACTGGCGACTATGCGGAGGAGAGCCTTCTCAGTTGCAGCTCCGACCCTGTGGAACAATCTCCCCGTGGAGATCCGTACCCTCACCACCGTCCAGGCCTTCCGCACAGCCCTCAAGATCTGGCTATCCCGTCAGGCCTGAGGATAAGACTTTACTCTCGCCCCTCCCGAATGTTGAATGAATGTTGTGTTTTTACTGTTAATTATTTTTACTCACATTTTCTTTTTGTGTTTTGTTCTGCACTCCCCTCCCCTATTATTGTAAGCCGCCCTGAGTCCCCTCAGGGAAAAGGGCGGCCTATAAATGTTTAATAAAACCTAAATAAAACCTAAAAAACCTGTCATTGGCATAGTGTGACTTGATGGTTCAGGAGTGCTGCTTCGGGCTGCCAACACAAGGCCAGACCCATTCTGATGGTCCGCCCCAGATACCATATGGGTACAATTGATTTCTGGTGAGAAACTGTTTTACCAGAGATCCTGGTCTCTTGCCACAATTGCTTCTGAAAGTTTGTCAGGTCTCCTTTGTTTGATTGTAAATTTACTTAGTTATTGAAAGAAAATACATTTGATATGATAAATCAGATATGTTTATGTGTCTGTCTGTGTGTGTTTTTCGCCAAGTATCAGGCAATGGCCTAGGGGCTGGATAAATGAGATAAGATATCCAAACACAATGAACACACCAGTTAATAAGGAGGTTTCAGGCTTTATTAAGTACCTGCAGAAGGCAAATTAAATAGAAGAACCCATCAAGTCTTAGAAGATGTTTCCCTTCTCATCCAAGAAGCTTCTTCAGCTCTGATTGGATGGTGGGAAGGAGAGGATTGATATTCCTTGCAGACAGCTGGTCATTTGCATTCTTTTAGGGAGTTGTTGAGACCACTTGGATGTTTGCCTGATCTTCAGGATCACCTGAGTAGTGCAAACGGCTGTGCAGCCTTTTGGGAAATGCTGAAAGGATTCCTGTAGTCTGCAATTTTTCTGGAAATCCATTCATGCTGCCACACCTTCAGGTCCCATGATCTCCTTCCAGCTGCTGGGAACCCCATAATTTACTCCCCTGTAGTAATGATGATACTCAAAGGCCCTGAGTGTATAGCCCAGACTGTGGACCAGACCATGGTCTGTAACTGTCTGACGGGTATGGAAGTCTTGATAGGTTTCCTGATAATGCACCTCTTCCCTTCCCCATAAGACGAATCGTTATGCCAGCGATTCTGCAGTCAAGGGAGCCCTCTTGATTTTGGTTGATTCCTTTTCACTTTCAAAGCTTTGTTTTTCTGTGCTCTACCGTTGTCTATCCATTCTTGGCATTTTGGCATAAATTGTGCTTGTTCTTTGGCCCTTATTTCCTTTCCTTCCTATAGCAATAGCAATAGCAGTTAGACTTATATACCACTTCATAGGGCTTTCAGCCCTCTCTAAGCGGTTTACAGAGTCAGCATATCGCCCCCAACAGTCTGGGTCCTCATTTTACTCACCTCGGAAGGATGGAAGGCTGAGTCAACCTTGAGCCGGTGAGATTTGAACCGCTGAACTGCAGATAGCAGTCAGCTGAAGTGGCTTGAAGTACTGCACTCTAACCACTGCGCCACCTCGGCTCCATATCAATCTCTCCATATTTCCTTTCCCTTTCTCCCTCCACTCTCTTTCTTTTATCCTCCCACCCAACTTAAGGCAGCATCTAGATAATCAAAATTCTTGATGACAAAGGTTCATTGGTATTGAGCCGAGGTGGCACAGAGGTTAAATGCAGCACTGCAGGCTCCTTCAGCTGACTGCAGTTCTGCAGCTCGGCTGTTCAAATCTCACCGGCTCAGGGTTGACTCAGCCTTCCATCCTTCCGAGGTGCGTAAAATGAGGACCCGGATTGTTGTTGGGGGCAATATGCTGACTCTGTAAACCACTTAGAGAGGGCTGAAAGCCCTATGAAGCGGTATATAAGTCTATATAAAAAAAACAAAAGAATAAATACTTGCTGATACATTTCCAGTTTCTTCATTTAGTCATCTTCATCGCAGTAACACTAGGAGCAGCAGAAATGACAGACAAGTATATTCCAAGATGGAATGTATGGGGAGTTTCAGGCCCTCCCTCATGGAATTCATTTAAGGCTATCTCAAGCTACTCATTCACCTATTGCTTGGATTCTTCAGGGCATTTTCTCTGGATTCCTAGAGCCATTCTTCCACAATTGTTTTTAGCTTCTTCTGGGGATTCTTGACTGAGTTTTTGCAGAGATGTTAGTAGCTATACTTGCATATTTGTTTTAGATGCAGTGGAACCTGCTAAAGATGTTTGAAGCCATCCATCCATCCATTCATCCTTCAGTTTCTTTCAGAGCAAGCAGGTTCTACCCAAATCACTCTCTCCTTCATCTTTCCCATGTTGTTTTTGATTCCTTAGATTATTTGAGATCCTGGATGCCCTTAATAGATCCTTCAAGCCATTCCTGAGGACCTAGATGGGATGCTTCACGATCCTTCCTCTTTGAAGCTGTTCACAGATACTTCAAGCTATTTTTGGCATCTTGTTTGTATGTTGCGGGACCTTTTCCAAGTTTTTCAGGGATTGCAGAAGCCATTTTTCAAGAAGTGGTCTAGGTTCTTCAGAAAATGCAAAGCTTTCTAAGGATCCTTGAAGCCATGGTAATATATTTTCCACGGTTCCTTCAGAACATTGCTTCTTGAGGTTCTTGAGGTTCTCCCTTCAAGAGGTTCACTTGAAGATTTTTCAAACCTTCTCATCTGGACTTCTGTAGATCCCGAATGCTTTTAATAGAGGCTTCAAGGCATTCCTGAGTATCTAGGAGTGGTGTTTTAGGTCCTTCTTCCTCAAGATTCTTTATAGCTGTTTCAAGCCATTTGTTGGCATCTTGTTGAGATACTTCAGGACCTTTCTCTTTCGGGTTTTTCAATGATTGTGGAAGACATTTTTCAAGAACTGGTCTAGGTTCTCTAGAAAGGAACAGGCTTTCTAAGGATCCTCGAAGTCATTTTAACACTTTTTTCAGATCCTTCAGGACATTACTTCTTCAGGTTTTCTATTGATTCTTCAAGACATCCCTTTTCTTTCTGGCTTCCAAGAGACTCTGACTTTCTAAGGATCCTTGAAGCCATTGAAATATATTTTCCACGGTTCCTTCAGAACATTGCTTCTCGAGGTTCTATATTGATTTTTCAAACCTTTTCATATGGACTTCTGTAGATCTTGGATGCCCTTAATAGATGCTTCAAGCCATTCCCGAGGACCACATGGGATGCTTCACGGTCCTTCCTCCTTGAAGCTGTTTACAGATACTTCAAGCTATTTTTGGCATCTTGTTTGTATGTTGCGGGACCTTTTCCAAGTTTTTCAGGGATTGCTGAAGCCATTTTACAAGAAGTGGTATAGGTTCTTCAGAAAATGCAAAGCTTTCTAAGGATCCTTGAAGCCATTGAAATATATTTTCCACGGTTCCTTCAGAACATTGCTTCTTGAGGTTCTCTATTGATTTTTCAAACCTTCTCATCTGGACTTCTGTAGATCTTGGATGCCCTTAATAGATGCTTCAAGCCATTCCCGAGGACCACATGGGATGCTTCACGGTCCTTCCTCTTTGAAGCTGTTCACAGATATTTCAAGCTATTTTTGGCATCTTGTTTGTATGTTGCGGGACCTTTTCCAAGTTTTTCAGGGATTGCTGAAGCCATTTTTCAAGAAGTGGTATAGGTTCTTCAGAAAATGCAAAGCTTTCTAAGGATCCTTGAAGCCACTGAAATATATTTTCCACGGTTCATTCAGAACATTGCTTCTTGAGGTTCTCTACTGATTTTTCAAACCTTCTCATCTGGACTTCTGTAGATCCCGAATGCTTTTAATAGAGACTTCAAGGCATTCCTGAGTATCTAGGAGTGGTGTTTTAGGTCCTTCTTCCTCAAGATTCTTTATAGCTATTTCAAGCCATTTGTTGGCATCTTGTTTAGATACTTCAGGACCTTTCTCTTTCGGGTTTTTCAATGATTGTGGAAGACATTTTTCAAGAACTGGTCTAGGTTCTCTAGAAAGGGACAGGCTTTCTAAGGATCCTCGAAGTCATTTTAACATATTCTTCAGATCCTTCAGGACATTACTTCTTCAGGTTTTCTATTGATTCTTCAAGACATCCCTTTTTTTTCTGGCTTCCAAGAGACTCTGACTTTCTAAAGGATCCTTGAAGCCATTGAAATATATTTTCCACGGTTCCTTCAGAACATTGCTTCTTGAGGTTCTCTATTGATTTTTCAAACCTTTTCATCTGGACTTCTGCAGATCTTGGATGCCCTTAATAGATGCTTCAAGCCATTCCTGAGGACCACATGGGATGCTTCATGGTCCTTCCTCTTTGAAGCTGTTCACAGATATTTCAAGCTATTTTTGGCATCTTGTTTGTAAGTTGCGGGACCTTTTCCACGTTTTTCAGGGATTGCTGAAGCCATTTTTCAAGAAGTGGTATAGGTTCTTCAGAAAATGCAAAGCTTTCTAAGGATCCTTGAAGCCATTGAAATATATTTTGCACGGTTCCTTCAGAACATTGCTCCTTGAGGTTCTCTACTGATTTTTCAAACCTTCTCATCTGATTTTTCAAACCTTCTCATCTGTAGATGCTGAATGCCTTTAATAGAGGCTTCAAGGCATTCCTGAGTATCTAGGAGTGGTGTTTTAGATCCTTCTTCCTCAAGATTCTTTATAGCTATTTCAAGCCATTTGTTGGCATCTTGTTTAGATACTTCAGGACCTTCCTCTTTCGATTGTGGAAGACATTTTTCAAGAACTGGTCTAGGTTCTCTAGAAAGGAACAGGCTTTCTAAGGATCCTCGAAGTCATTTTAACACTTTTTTCAGATCCTTCAGGACATCACTTCTTCAGGTTTTCTATTGATTCTTCAAGACATCCCTTTTTTTCTGGCTTCCAAGAGACTCTGACTTTCTAAGGATCCTTGAAGCCATTGAAATATATTTTCCACGGTTCCTTCAGAACATTGCTTCTTGAGGTTCTCTATTGATTTTTCAAACCTTTTCATATGGACTTCTGTAGATCTTGGATGCCCTTAATAGATGCTTCAAGCCATTCCTGAGGACCACATGGGATGCTTCACGGTCCTTCCTCTTTGAAGCTGTTTACAGATACTTCAAGCTATTTTTGGCATCTTGTTTGTATGTTGCGGGACCTTTTCCAAATTTTTCAGGGATTGCAGAAGCCATTTTTCAAGAAGTGGTATAGGTTCTTCAGAAAATGCAAAGCTTTCTAAGGATCCTTGAAGCCATGGTAATATATTTTCCACGGTTCCTTCAGAACATTGCTTCTTGAGGTTCTCTACTGATTTTTCAAACCTTCTCATCTGGACTTCTGTAGATCCCGAATGCTTTTAATAGAGGCTTCAAGGCATTCCTGAGTATCTAGGAGTGGTGTTTTAGATCCTTCTTCCTCAAGATTCCTTATAACTATTTCAAGCCATTTGTTGGCATCTTGTTTAGATACTTCAGGACCTTCCTCTTTCAATTGTGGAAGACATTTTTCAAGAACTGGTCTAGGTTCTCTAGAAAGGGACAGGCTTTCTAAGGATCCTCGAAGACATTTTACCATATTCTTCAGTTCCTTCAGGGCATTACTTCTTCAGGTTTTCTATTGATTCTTCAAGACATCCCTTTTTTTTCTGGCTTCCAAGAGACTCTGACTTGAACTTTTGTAGGATATCTCCTTGTCCGTTTAGGGGGTTTCTCCTATCCGTGGGGGGATTTGCCTTATCACCCCAGCATCTACAGAGTATCCCCTTTAATCTGTTGACCCCTTCAGGATCAACAGTGCTCAAAAAAGAGTCCAAACAAAGGAGTTAGAGTTAGAAGTTAGGAGAGCTTCTGCCCCTCCACTCTAAGCACAGTGACGTCACTACAGGAAGTCCCGTTCTTCGGGTTTTCTATTGGTTCAGCAAGCCATCCCTTTTTTTTCCGGCTTCCCCGAGGCTCTGACCTGAACTTTAGTAGATGTTGAATCCCTATAATAGATGCTTCAAGCCATCCCTCCACATCTAACTCGCACGTTCCTGGCCCTTTTTCCTGCAGATGTTTTATGGATGTCTCTAGCCAATCATTCACATCCTCCCTGGCTCCTTTAGCACATTCCTCCGGGAGGTTGGCGGCAGAAGCTTTAAGCCATTCTGGCAGGGTGTGTTTTGACCATTGAGAGAGATCCTCCTTTAGGAGTTTGAGAGAGTTCTGCAGCCACCTCAGAATATTCGTCCCGGGCTCCTTTTTCTTTTTAATTTTGTCTACCGAAGCTTTGAGCCATTGTGGACTCAGTTGATATTCCACCATTTGACTCTTCAATTTCTCTTCAGCTTCGTGTCTCACTGAGGTGCAGTGGCATATCTTTAGTTCCTCTCTGGAAAAAAAAACCAGAATGTTAGCTTTGAATCTGGGCCAACAACAAAGTCTTCTTAGTTAAAATAACAGGGACTGCTTTGGTGTCAGGAAACTCTCACTCTGAAAGTATATAAATATTGTTGGGCACCGGGGAATGGAGATTGAAAAGTCTCTTCCATACCTATCTTTCCATTCCATGAGACTAACTCCTAGATTTGTATATGTAAAAGTATAAGAGCCATAGTTTGTTAATTTCTTTCTAAAGTAAGGAGAATGTCAGGTTTTTCCAAGCTTTCTAAGATAAGGAGACCCTAATATGAAATTCTGGAAGAAATAGTTTGTGGTGTCTATCTAAAAATTTCTCACCTGCACAGTATTTCTTCGTACGCCCTGAAGACCTCCTCTTTCTCATCCGTAAGTTGGATATTTTTAAAGCTCAGAATCTCTGTTTTGTTTCGGAGATCTTCAGTTTCTACGCTCAGTTTTGAGATCACTGCTATCTTTCTGTAAATTATGAGGACCAGAGAGATATTAGCCCTCTTAATTTGTTACTTGAATTACTAATTATTATTGCATTCCATTATAACTATTGCTCTTCTCTTACTCAGTTATACATACATACATACATACATACATACATACATACATACATACATACATACATACATACATACATGAATGGAATACTTCTTTTATCCAGTATATCTGGCCTAAGGGATCTAATAAATAAATCTGAATTTGAAAGAAAAAGTCAAATCGCTATCTAAATATTTCTCACCTATTAAGTTCTTCTTTGAGAGAATTATTCTCACGTAGGAGCTCTGCTTTCTCCGCAGCTTCTTTCTCAGCCTTGCAGCGGAGTTCTTCGTTCTCTTGCCTCAGTTTCTCCAGCTGCCCAAGTTCCTCCGAAAAGATTTTCCTGTAAAATATCAAGAGCAAAGTGTAATTAGCTCCCTTAGGTTTTTTTATTTGAATTATAAAACTTGTTTAAAATTAAAACTAATTGAAATAGCTGAGAAAGGAAGAGAAAGTCAGGGTGGCTATCTAAATCTTTTAACCTGCTCAAGTTGTCTTTGTAATTTTTATACTCTTCGGCCAGCTGGTGATTTTTCAGTATCAGGCCCTGAATTTGGACTTTGAGCTGATCTTTCTCTCCCAGAAGTTTGTAGATATCCATTGTCTTTCTGCAAATTGTGAAGACCAGAGAGAAATTAGGCCCTTGTTTTTTTTTTACTTGAATAATCAAACTTTTGATACAATTACAACACATTCCACCCTTTTTTCCCAAGCTTTCCTAGAATATAATTTTCCATCACTTGTTTCATAAAATGGCCAGTCCCATTGCCAATGGACAAATGATGAATGTTGTATTGAAAGTGTGAACTGAATATGGTTATACAAAAATTTGATGAACTATGCAAAGACTTACGTATAACTCAGGTCCCTTGCTGCCTTCAGATCTCCTTCCAGTTTTTCTATCTTTGTCTGAAAAATCATGAGAAGAATTACATGAATTTGTTTTCCATAAATTCTCTCATGTCAGTGTAAAGAAGATATTCGTTGAAACATCCTATTTAGGTAAAAAGTCTGGTGTGTAGACAAGCATATTTGTGCATATTAAAATCATGGATGTCAAGATGAGCACAAATGTGCAACTCCCGATTTATTGCTGTAGATGTTCAATACAGGCAATAAAGGTTATTCACACCGGGATAGAAAAAGAACAATTTAGTGTTAGTTCATTTCTTTAGGAAACGCAAAACACGTTGGTTCAAACAAAATCTGAATCATCTACATTTTATTTCACTGTCGTTGGTGTTGTATGTGGCCAAAGAAACTAGTTAATGTGGCAAAGAAGGAACCAACCAAGAATGAGCATGAACTCTGACAATTGCCATTCTTGAATCGAAGTTACAAATAAACTAGTTTGTATTGAATAGATGTCTGTGTGTGTATGGATTTCATCCATATAGTAGAAATATAAAGAGAACATATATACTCTGTAAAATATGCTGCACAAGCATTATTCACAATTACCAATTGTGAAGAAATCATTTTTCATTTTTCTCATAAATATATTCTAAGGTGAGCTACAAGTATACATTATATACCTCAGGACGTCTCCGTTCTTCGGTGGTAGATGACAGAAAAGGAAGTCTCGATCGTTCCACCTGCAATGACCAAAGGCCCTGTTTTTAATGATTCTCAAGGACTGGCTGGATGAGTCCCTGCAGTTTTCCTAGCAAGGTTTTTCAGAAGTGATTCGGTGTTGTTTTCTTCCCAGGGCTAAGAGAAGCTAACTGGCTCAGGGTGACCCACTTGGCTTTGCTTCTAAAGTGGGGCAAGAAATGTCAGTCTCTGAGTTTGCAGGTTGATGCCTTAACCGTGGCCTAACAGAAACCACAATTAATATTCTTTCTGTCTGTCTCTAACTACCTAATCTGCCTGTCTGTCTTTCTTAAATTTCTATACATTCCATCCAGTGGTGGGATTCAAACAATTGAACAACCGGTTCTCTCTCCTAATGACCAGATGGGTAGGCAGGGCTTGGTGGTCATGTGTCTAGGTGGGCGTGGCCAACTCAATGTCACTCACGTCGATGGGGGCTTCGCCTTAGCTGTGACAATGTAATAAGGCTTAACCGGAGAGGCAGTTTCTGTAAGCAGGGCAATAAAGATTAGACTATTAACAACACTAGAATGTTTCCTTCCTGCCTTCCTTACAGGATTAGCCCTGTAAAGCGGAAAAAACCAAAATCAGATTTCTTCCAACAACCGGTTCTCCGAACTGCTTAGAAAGTTAACCACCGGTTCTCCCGAATAGGTGCGGACAGGCTGAATCCCACCACTGATTCCATCACACGTTTACTGTGACAGCCTATGAACAAATATCTTCTCTTACCTCTTTTTGGAGACACCTGATGTTTTTTCTTAATTTCCTCAACCGATCGTTTTCCATCTCAAAATCAGTGATGGAAACTAGAAGATAAAGAGGTGACAAGGCAGAATAGCTTTGGCATTTTTATTTCAAAAATTGGAATGAAAACTTGAGAGACAATGTCTCGAATAGGACATGATTGGTTAATTACCTTTGCCCTCAAATTCCTCTACTCTGATCCTTTAGGATAAGCGTTGCCCTTCCCTCCCCAGCAGTTTCCCCTTTCCTTTTTTTCTTTCAACTAAATATTGGGCCTTTCTATTCCAATTGATAAGGTCCCATAACCTTAAGCTACTTTTCAATCTCCTATGACTTAGAGGGGAAGTTTATGATCTTTTTCATGAAAGCAGATGGGTAGACAATTCAACATTCCTGTTCCCCAGGCTATTTCAACCCTTTCAAGTGTTCCTAGAAGCTACAACCTACATATCTAAACCCCACAGAATTCAATTTTCCTATTTATATGTGGCCCACCTGACCTAATGGCAACACTAGGCAGCTAAATGAAATAAAACATTAACAGATTATAACAGGTAACATCAAAACTAACATTGCTTTAAAAATGTAAACCCTACAATGTAGGGGATGCAGCCGTAATGGGATTCAAATAATTTAACAACCGGTTTTCTGCCCTAATGACCAGCTGGGTAGGCGGGGCTCAGTGGTCATCTGACTGTTCGGGTGTGGCCAACTCAATATCACTCAGGTCGATGGGGGCTTCACCTTAGCTGTTATAGTGGTAATAAGGCTTAACCAGAGAGGCAGTTTCTGTAAGGAGGGCAATAAAGATTAGGCTAGAAACAGCACCAGAATGTTTCCTTCCTGCCTTCCTTACAGGATTAGCTGAGTAAAGTAGAAAAAAACAGAAGGACATTTCTTCCAACAACCGGTTCTCCGGCCTGCTCATAAAGTTAACATCCGGTTCTCCCAGATAGGTGTAAACTGGCTGAATCCCACCACTGGGCAGCACCCATGGATCTGTGAACTATCTGAAATGATCTATAAAACTGGCCATCAATATTCTCCATGAAGAGCCTTTCAATTCAAAGAACGTTTTTCTCTTTCATACCACAACAGACACAAACAATTCAAAAAAAATTCTAGAAGTACATTTTTTTATTTAGTGTGTGGGAAAAGTTCTCACTTTGTTCCCAAATGCCAATCTGCAAAGGTATCCCAACAAGTTACTTCCTCACAGTACCTTTTTTGGGAGGTCGCATGACATCACAATTGCATCAACAAAATTTGCAATAGTGATGAGAGCTTCATATGCAAAACAAGCTCAGCTATTGAGGTTTCAAGCTTTTTTTCTTCAAAGTTTGATCAGAACAGAGGCCGACAAATAGCAGCGGTCTTCTTGATACTCTATATTTTTTTCTATGATTTATCTGCCTTTAAAATGGGGATTGGCAACAGGATTTTACAGACATCCACCAAGGTGTCTGCCCCCTCCCCCCCAAATTTCACTAAATACTGAAAGCAAAGATGTCATCAAGGCTTGGTGCAAGGTTGCCAATGACATCTCAGCTCTAGAAGTGTGACCTGTGACCCACTGGACCATAATTACAGAAGTGTGTCCTTACCCGGATCCGCTGGTCCTCCACACGTTAGCACCTCAGCACCTTAGCACTTCACCTCCTCAACACTTCAGCTCCTCAGCACTTCAGCACCTCCGCACCTCAGCTCCTCAGCACTTCCGTACCTCAGAACCTCAGCACTTCAGCACTTCCGCACTTCAGAACGTCAGCACCTCAGAAGTCAGCACTTCAGCACCTCCACACTTCAGCACCTCCGCACTTCAGATCTGTAGCACTTCAGCACCTCAGCACTTCCGAACCTCCGCACCTCAGCTCCTCAGCACTTCAGTGCCTGAGCACTTCAGCACCTCAGAACCTCAGCACTTCAGAACTTCAGCACCTCAGAACCTCCGCACTTCAGAACCTCCGCACTTCAGCACCTTAACTCCTCAACACCTCCGCACTTCAGCACCTCCGCACTTCAGCACCTCCGCACTTCAGCTCCTCAGCACTTCAGCACCTCAGCACTTCAGTACCTCCGCACCTCAGCTCCTCAGCACTTCAGTGCCTGAGCACTTCAGCACCTCAGAACCTCAGCACTTCAGCACTTCCGCACGTTAGCACTTCAGCACCTCAGAACCTCCGCACTTCAGAACCTCTGCACTTCAGCACCTTAGCTTCTCAACACTTCCACAATTCAGCACCTCAGCTCCTCCGCTACTCAGCACCTCAACTACTCAACGCCTCAGCACAAGGATTGGGATCCTGGATATATATATGTGTAGCAGTCAAAGTCATCACAATCAGTGTTTCATGACATGGCCTTAATATTTTGTCTAGCTGTGGATAGGTGCTAGGGGTGAGCCTTATATGGTACATAACAAATGGGCACCTTTGAATATGAAAGGGACAAGGGGTGCCCTCATGTCACCAAAATAAGGATATCATAGTTCTAATACCAAAGGCAAATGGCAAACCTTTACTCTAAAATCCCAATGGTTCCTCATATATGTGGTGGTCTCATCTGCTTTTTTTGTATTTTGATAAACTTGAAACAGCAGAAACAAGAAAAAAAATCCTACATGAAGATTTTCCTAAGAAAATTGTATCCACCTTTGTATGTATTAAATGAATGTATTAAATTGAAGAATTCAATTTAATTCAATATTTTATCATCCCAGTTATTGGAAAAAAGAGAAAGAACATCACCAACTTGCCACATAGGAAACACTGTAGAAAATACATTTTCCCCCATGTTTAAATTTCCAAGATGAGATCTAATGGAAGAGAATCTTTGTAGCTCAGGGTTGAAATGTAGACTCCTTGGTGCTCTCTGAGCTTGGATCATTGCTTACAGACATTTCATTACCCAACATCATCATCACAGGGACATGCAGTCAGGGGAGGCGGGGCCTCACCAGCATCATGAGGAAAAGAAAAGAATAATTAAAAGGAAAAAGGCTGAGGTAGTTGCTGCCAGAGTCACAGTGGATGACTCTGCTTGGTGCTTAACTGCAGTGGGAGGCGAGAGAACTACGGGCCTCCTTTACTCTAGCTTTATGATCACTTGAGCAGAGTTAAGCAAGGGTTAAAAGACGAAAAATTTCTTATGCAAAGGAGGCACGTGTTCTCTCGCCTCCTGTAGAGGGCTTTTTTTTTTCTTTTCATGAGGGCAGGCAAAAGCAAAGTTGAAATCCTCTCTGAAACAGCTGGAAAAGGTGCGTGTGTGGGGGGAGGGGGGAGGAATTCAAAAAGTTTGATTGCATGCAGAACCACATTGCTTTTCAAATACACACACACACAAACACACACACAAACACATACACACACACAGCTGGATAAAAGTATATAAGCCCAGCTTCACTGTTTACAAGTTTGAAAAGGCAACATGGCTCCACTTGCAATCAAAGGCTCGGATTGGAAGGCAGAGGGGGAATGTGGGGGGGGGTATGGCAGAGGAGCTGCTTTCAAGCCTTTGGAAAATATATCCAATCCAACTTCTGTGTTTGTGTTTGTTTGAGAGCGAGTGAGTGAGAGAGGGATCCAACGTCTCTCTGTCTGTGTGTCTGTTTGAGAGACGGGGAGGGAGGGAGAGAGGGAGGAAGGAGGGGGAGGGAGAAGAAAAAGAATGGGAAAACTTATTTTGCAAGGGGGAAAAATGCTGTCGCTTTAAATCGGAACTGAGCATGCCTGGCTGTGGAATTCTGGGAGTTGAAGTCCACAAGTCTTTATTTTGTATATAGTCAATCCATTTTTTCCAGTCTCGTTTATATCTCTCGCTTGAGTGATCTTTAAGATATGCCGATATTTTAGCCATCTCGGCTAAGTTTGTGACTTTCAATGTCCATTCTTGGATTGTAGGCAAGTCTTCCTTCTTCCAGTATTGCGCCACCAACAGTCTTGCTGCCGTTATTAGGTGCAGAATCAAGTTAGTCTCTACCACTGTAAAGTCAGTACATATACCTAATAAAAATAACTGAGGAATAAACTTTATCCTTCTTTTAAAAATATTTTGCATGATTCAGGTGTATTTTCTGAGAGGAATCAGGAATGTCACATAAAAATATCATTAGCACCTATCATGCTACAGTTCCCAGGACTTATACTGTCTCAATTAAAGTGATGCCAAAGGCATATATATTTGTCCTTGAGGTAATGTTTAATTTAAGCACTTACATGGCTATTCAAATCACCGCAGCTTCTGCAGAAAGAAAGAGCTTTCAGACAAATTAATGTCACCGTCCCTCATTTTATACATGAGTTAAAGTCATTCAGAGCCACAAATAATAAATAAATTAAAAAAAAACTGATGTCAAAATGTTTTACTAAATGATGGAAGAGTGAAAGAGAGTTTTCAAATGCTACGAAAGCCAATGCATTTCTTAATGCAATTACACATTTCACTGCATTCCCATTCTGTTTACTAACCAGATGATCTTTTGACAGACACAGTTCCTCAAAACACTTTATTCTTATGCTGCTCCTTAGAATAGAAAGGACACTTCAAGCATACAGCAATTGTGCTGTGACTTGCAGATTTGCCACATTTGATTAGAATAAACAGAATTGGCTTGAAAGAGTTATGAACATTTAAAATTAGAGTTGGAGTTCAGCTGGATTTCTATACATAGTACTGTTTGTAGCGTGGTGGCTAATGTTATAAAGGGCTAGAGAAGCGAAACAGGTATTTCACAAATACCTCCATTATGAATTTTTGCATGTGAGAACAGGTAAATTAAAAGAAAAAGATGTGCAAGACTTTTCTTTCCTACCTTCCTTCTTTGAATCTTCCTTCCTTTCTTTTAGAATTGAAGCTTATTTTGTCTGACATTACGCTCAGATTTTACAAGCATTAAATAACAAAATAAAACTGAAATAATAAATCCTTTAAACAAAACTTCATGGTATTGGACCTGGGTACTTGAGAGACCGCCTGCTGCCAATCACCTCCACTAGACTGATTAGATCCCACAGATTAGGCCTCCTCTGAATTCCATCCGCCGGCCAGTGTCGACTGGCGACTACCTGGAGGAGAGCCTTCTCTGTGGCTGCTCTGACCCTCTGGAACGATCTCCCCGTGGAGATTCGAACCCTCACCACCCTCCAGGCCTTCCGCAAAGCCCTTAAAACCTGGCTGTTCCGACAGGCCTGGGGCTAAAGAGCTGTTGCCCCCGCCTCGAATGGTATGACTGTTGTGTGTTTTAAATTATGCATTGTTATGTTTCGTCTTTTATTTTCTGTCTGTATCCCCCTTCCCTGATTTGAATTGTGAGCCGCCCTGAGTCCCCTCCGAGGGAAAAGGGCGGCATATAAATATAAAATCAATCAATCAATCAATCAAAACAACAGAGGGATCACAGCCAAAGAAAATACTTGTCAAAAATAGCAAGCTGCTTATTGGCCTTCAAGATTCCACAGAGTTGACCATGAAAGTAAACTCTAACAGTGTACATGTACCATAATAAGCGATGGTATGCTAAAACATTTATAATAAGCCACAATTACTGGCATAATATTTTTCACTGAGCCAAACCTAATCAAATTCCCTTTATGGCCTAGAATAGAATGTCCTCATTGAGTCTACAGGTCTATTGCAACCCCATTAAATAGTTCCATGAGTTATAACCATACAAACACACACAAACACACACACACACACACACACACAGAGTGAGTGAGTGAGTGAGTGAGAGAGAGAGAGAGAGAGAGAGAGAGAGAGAGAGAGAGAGAGAGAGAGAGAGAGAGAGAGAGAGAGAGAGAGATTGCAATTATATTGCAGTGGAGACGTTCCACAAGAATGGATCTTGAGCATATAAATTAAGAGCATAAGAATCTCTGTTATATATGGAGACTGAGTTCTAAATTCCCATTAAATGGCATTTTATCTTCCATTACCTGATCAAGCAGGCTTTCCTAGCAGTCATATTCTTGAATTGAAAATAGAAATAACACCATGGCTTTCGAGCCTTTTCAACATTTTAAACCTAGCGGATAGAAGAACTCCTGCTATACAGTCAAACTTAGCTATGTAACAACACATTTATAAAGTCATTGGATTTCTACTCGATATTTCCTTCCCCCGTGAACAGAGCTCAGTAGTTATAAATGAAAACACGGAGCAGAGTGATTTTTAAAATGTAATGCGAAAATGTATCTCAAATTTAGAGGTCGAATTACACTCCAGTTATTGTGAAGAAATTGTAAATGATTTAAAGGAAAAGAAAAGGCATTGAAAACAAACATTTTGTAAACTACTACTTCCAAGAGCAAACATTCCCTCGGGGACATACAGAAAAACCGTAAACTGAACATCAGAGGGAATTGGTTTTGTTTTTATCAGTGGGGGGGGGGGAGCATTCATGGGGCTTTTTAATATTTTATAGTATGTTTCAGTCTATCGAGTAATGCAGCACCAGTCAATGGTTTGTTTCACTCACATATCCAACTTCAAATGGATTCCTGCAAGGTAAAAAAAATGTCCCTCATGATTTTTGGAAACGTTTTTATGCACGAGTTTAATAACAAACTATTATTCTTGCACCAAGATTGAAAGTTATATGTCGGATACATGGGAAAAGGTTTGAGTAAGAAATGTAAAGTTTACACAAGCCCAAAATTTGAGAGAAAACTTTTATAAGATGTTTTATAGATGGCATTTAGATCCTAAAAAACTAGCCTGTATGTATCCGAATTTACAACCTAAATGCTGGAGATGTGATTGCGCTGATGCTACATACTATCATATATGGTGGACTTGTAAAAAGGTTAAAGCATTTTGGATAAAAATATGGTGGATTATGCAAAATGTTCTTTAAAAAAAGGATAAAGTTTACCCCTCAGTTATTTTTGTTAGGTATAATTACTGATTGTACAGTTACAGAGATTAACTTGATTTTGCATTTAATAACGGCAGCAAGACTGCTGGTGGCGCAATATTGGAAGAAGGAAGATTTGCCTACTATTCAAGAATGGACATTAAAAGTAACAAACCTAGCAGAGATAGCTAAAATATCAGCATATCTCAAGGACCACTCAAATGAGAGATACAAACTGGAGTGGAGAAGATGGATTGACTATACTCAAAATAAATATGGGACTAAGAAATTCCAGATAGTTTATGACTGAAGAAACAAGGAATGATATAATCTGTTTAGAGTTAGCCTAGCAAAGAGGAGTTAAAGCTCAAATGAAAGATGATACTAACATTTTTTTTAAAGTTTATCTTAGACTATCTTTGTTAAAGATTTATACCCTGTATTGGTTCTGGGAAGCCGGGGGGGGGGAGGTTGGGGGTGGGGTGGAGGGAGGGGAGGGGAGGGGGAGGGAGGTAAACATTTGTAAAAGTTTTTTTTCCCCAAAATTATCAATAAAAAAAGATTGAAAGTTATAGGTGTACAACTGAACTGTGTCTGAGAGTGGACTTCCTAATATAGCATTAAATATTACCGTGGGGTTAACTACCAATAAAGAAAGGAAGATCTCTTTACATCTTGCTTTTACAAAACGTTTATGTTATAGTTATAGGTACATTTGTACAAAGCCAGAAACTGAGCTATTGTTTTGCTTCCAATAAAGCAAGATTGATGGCAATGAATGATCATTTTTTTTAACTACCAATGAGCCAAGGTGGCGCAGTGGTTAAATGCAGCACTGCAGGCTACTGCTAGATCAGCAGGTCAGCGGTTCAAATCTCACCGGCTCAGGGTTGACTCAGCCTTCCATCCTTCCGAGGTGGGTAAAATGAGGACCCAGATTGTTGTTGGGGGCAATATGCTGACTCTCTGTAAACCGCTTAGAGAGGCCTGAAAGGCCTATGAAGCGGTATATAAGTCTACTGCTATTGCTATTGCTATTGCTATTTTAATATGCTTGGGAGTGGAGAGATGAGAAAAACCCACTGTGCTAACAAAGCTGAAACAGAAAATGCGTAACATTGACTGCCAAGCCAAAAACATTTGCACCAAGCACAATATTTATTAATGTTATATTTTTACATTGGTAATATCTGGCTACTTAGGGGAGGCCTGGGGCTGTTGATTTATCCAGCCCCATTCTAAGCTATATGAATGTTGTGAAATTTTAATGTCTGTTTTTTTAATTTTTATATGTTCCCCCTTCCTACTTTTATCTGTAAGCCGCCCTGAGTCTCTCGAGAGTGGGCGGCACACAAATCCTAATAAATCGAAATCGAATCGAAATCGAATCGGATTTGAATAGTATCACAAGGGCATGGAGAGATACTGGTCTCCAACTCCTGCCAAAATGTCCCACTGCTGGTGTCCCAGATGATTGTCCTCACTGAGACTAAGTTGAAACTGATCAAGGAGGCACCACAGATTACATTCAGCTTTACCATTTCAGTTTTTGAAAACTTTTTCTAACAACAACTCAGATGCCTAGATTCTTGGATACATTTCAGAAGTTGTATTATGCTTTTATCTAACCGGTGTTTTCTATTGCTTGTGATTGATTGGGCCAGTACTTTCTGTCAGATGTTCCCAGGGATGCAGGAAAAACTCCAGCAATAAATCAGTCAATGCAATAATAATGAAAACAATCTTATTTATTCAACATGTTGAGGGCCTTTTTCTTTTGTCTTTGCAAATGCTTCCCATTTATAATTATCTGAAGCGACATTTGTTAGTATTTCACTCTATTTTAGTTTTAATTTCAAAAAAGAATCTCGCGTACTGTAAATCCTGCAATAAATCATTTTTTCCCCCCAAATACAGCACAGGTAAACATCTTTCATTCGTTAATAACCTTCTAAAAATATCTGGCCCTGACAGATTATTAACATCATATGTTATCATCTAGCTACCAAGAGGGAGGGAAATGATTAAAAGGAAGAAAAGGAAGAAAATACAAGGTATGCTAAATTCAAAAAGCAAAATTAGAACTCCCTCCTAAACATTATTCAAAATAAATTAGTCTTAACTCCTAATCAGTTCTATGTCACTTTCTATTCAACTCCTTTGCTATTTTCAGCATCAGGAAACAGGCAGGAGAGCAGGCAGGAGGAAGGGAAAGACGATATCACTGGACTTTAAGCTGAAATCTCAACTGTAAACCAAACATTTTTTTTACAGGACACAACTACTTTCCCAAATCTTACAGCTTGCACAAATTCCCCATCCAAATTGGATTTTTTTTTTAATAGAAGATTTTTTTTAAAATAGAAAACAGGAAAGACAGAGGAAGAAAACAGAGACAATATAAACAGGGAATGAATATGGTGTCAGCTACAAGTTTACCTTTAGCTAACAGGTGAAGGCAAAGACTTCATAAAAAAGATGGGTTATGAATGAAAGAAGTAAAGATTAACTGTGCAGTTTCAGATCTAAAGTAATGGGAAGAAAAAAGGAGCCAATCCTTTTAAGGACCAGGAAATCTTTGGACCATTGATGGTAGAAGAGTTGGAGGAAACCGATAGGGTATAAACAGCAGAGGTGGGTTCCATCAGGCAATACTGTGGGTTCGCTTGTGTGCGTGCTGTGCGCACACACATCAGAGGTGGGTTCCTACCAGTTTGTCAAATCTACCGAACCGGTTAGAAGAGGTTCCACCAGTGGACCCGGAAAGCAGGCCACACCTACAGAAGAGGTTCCAAAAAATTTTTAAACCCACCACTGACACACATGCACAGTGCATTAAAAATTGTTCTGCGCATGCACAGAAGTGAAAAACAAGATGGCGGCGCCTATGGCAATGCCCGGAGAACCAGTTTGGAGGCATGGCAGTCCTGGGTCGCTGCCGGTTCCAGCGACCCAGGCCACCAAAAGACTACTGGTTTGGCCGAACCTGTAGGAACCCACCACTGATAAGCAAGTATAATGTAATGATAAAAGTAAAAAGATAGAGTTTCTAATGTATTGCTGGATATACACTTCATAAGTGCTGGAGAAAAGTAACTTGGAGATGTTGAAAACAATCAGAAAAGGTGTTAATGTTTTGTACATAGCAATAGCAGTTAGACTTATATACCGCTTCATAGGGCTTTCAGCCCTCTCTAAGCGGTTTACAGAGCCAGCATATCGCCCCCACAGTCTGGGTCCTCATTTCACCCACCTCGGAAGGATGGAAAGCTGAGTCAACCTTGAGCCAGTGAGATTTGAACAGCCGAACTGCAGAACTGCAGTCAGCTGAAGTGGCCTGCAGTACTGCACCCTAACCACTGCGCCACCTCGGCTCTTATAATACATGAGTGTCTTGAGAATGTTCTCCATAAACTCACTAAAAACGTGTCCAGTGTATTGGACTCTACCTTCTATTATTCCAGCCAATATCTCCAGTTATGTCTTGGGATGATAATTGTCAGCACCTCTCCATTAATTAATTAGGAAAGAAAGACCACGAGACTCCATGTGTGGAAATCAAGTGTACTTTTACTAATTAAGAATGATTAAAGGCGTAGCGTAGCGAAGTCTGATTATTTAGGCGCGAAAGCGATTGATATATAGAATAGCCCATTCCCCACCCTCTTGGCATCACAGCTACAGTCCAATCATAATTCTCCCAAGTGTCAGGTGTGAGATAACTTCAAAAGGCATCACGAAGATGGAATGTCGGTGCCGTTAGTCCTGGCGGGAAACACCCACGCATGCGTAGTCAGATCAGTCGGTGAACTCCAGAACCTTCCTCCAGCACAATGAGTAACCCCTCCCAAATACCATGCCCTCCCTCCCCGTTTCATGGCAGCTGAAGCGAGAGCAAAGCAGAAGCTGACAGATAATCATTCAGTGTTTCTAGGTGTGGAAGAATAATTTCCAACATCTTGTCCTGGAAGGAATTGCAACTTAGGAGCAGAACAAAAAAGGATCCTCATCGTATGTTTTCAAGTGCAAGGAAGACTATGAAGGATAACCTACTATTGCTGAGTAGAAGAATTGTGGCTGAATAATAGAAGAGGAATAGATTTTCCCCTTTAAATCATATGACACTGCTAGGCGAATTGACTGCTTCCCATCCGCAGCATTATTGCATATTACATTTTCAAGATTTTGTCAAGACAATTTCATTTGAGGGATATTAATCAAAAAGTAAGGATTTATTTCCTTCAGCCTGTCAAAGACTCATGTGGCTTTGAATTAATTATTACAATATGAAGTAAATTACCATAGAGGTTATTAACACTAATTCAGCTACATTCTATCTCATCGGTAATAAAAAATGGTCTTTAGATGATAACCAAATCAAAATTATTTGACTATTTGCATTCTATTTGGGATATAATCAAAAACTATCTGTTCTGACCCCCTCCTCCATCCAGTAAAGACTGCTGAGACAAGCTTAACTGGAATGTCCTTTAATAGCAAGAAACCAAAACCTTCCATCAGAGGTCCTGTTAGGAGGGGACCTTCAGAGGGGGCTTTTTATTCATCCAGGGGATCAGGCAGATTTGCCAGTCTCTAAAATAAAACTACAATGTAATCAGAATCTGGCAAATCACTCTACATGTGCAATTATTTGATGCCAAGAGCTACCCCGCGTAGGTAATGATACAAAATGTTCAGACTTATTGGGTAACCAGCAGGGCAATCAATAGCAATAGCAATAGCAGTAGACTTATATACCGCTTCATAGGCCTTTCAGGCCTCTCTAAGCGGTTTACAGAGAGTCAGCATATTGCCCCCAACAATCTGGGTCCTCATTTTACCCACCTCGGAAGGATGGAAGGCTGAGTCAACCCTGAGCCGGTGAGATTTGAACCGCTGACCTGCTGATCTAGCAGTAGCCTGCAGTGCTGCATTTAACCACTGCGCCACCTTGGCTCAATACATTTTTATTATGGCCATCAGCCGGCATAAGACATTGGGAAGGAGCACAGACAATGCAAGATATAAAAGCATAAGGAAAGCATAAGGAGGCATGTAGCAATAGCAGTTAGACTTATATACCGCTTCATAGGGCTTTCAGTCCTCTCTAAGCGGTTTACAGAGTCAGCATATTGCCCCCAACAACAATCCGGGTCCTCATTTCACTCACCTCGGAAGGATGGAAGGCTGAGTCAACCCTGAGCCGGTGAGATTTGAACAGCCGAACTGCAGATTACAGTCAGCTGAAGTAGCCTGCAATGCTGCATTTAACCACTGCGCCACCTCGGCTCTTATTGAATAGCTAATATTCAGTGAGGATCACCTCCTCCTCTCATATATTCATTCATTTATTTTTTTCAATAGTTTCGCTCTTACCTGCTTTTTTGACCTGAAAATTTTCCCAGCTTTGATCTAAACAGAACAAATTATCTGCTGATAGCATAGTGTCAAACTTGTCTCATCATGGCAGTGTCATATGACGTATCATGACTTTTTCCTCCTTTGCTAAACCGGGCATGGGAGTGGCCAGTGCATGGCACATCTGGCCCATGGCCCATGGTTTTGACAGCCCTGGCATAGCGCATCAATGATTCAGCCTGCCCACATGAGGATTATAAATACGTTATGGGGATAGTTGTCCATGCAAACTCTCCTTCTAATATTTTAGGGCATGTATGCAACCATAAAAAACTTTCATACATTGAGCAGGATGTTCTGTATGTAGTAACAACAGGTTTTAGACTCAGGCGTCAGGCCCTTATTGTATGTGCTTATAAGACAGCAGTGGCTCCTACCTTCCAAAGCATTCTGCTCATTTACGAAGGAAGGGGAAGCATCTCATTATATATATATATATATATATATATATATATATATATATATATATATATATATATATATATATATATATATATATATATATATATATATATATATATATATATATATATATATATATATATATATATATTTTAGTTGATTTTATTAACATTTGTAGGCCGCCCTTTTCCCTGAGGGGACTCAGGGCGGCTCACATAAAATCAGGGGGGGGGGGAAATACAACAATGACATAGACACATATAATAAAAGTAATAAGCAACATGCATTCATCATTCGGGAGGGGCAACTATCCTTGTCCCCAGGCCTGACGGGCTAGCCAGTTCTTCAAGGCTGTGTGGAAGGCCTGGACGGTGGTGAGGGTACGAATCTCCACGGGGAGTTCGTTCCAAAGGGTCGGGGCTACTACTGAGAAGGCCCTCCTCCTAGTAGTTGCCAGCCGGCATTGGCTGGCCGATGGAATACGGAGGATATATATGTAATACAATATTTACGCAGCTGGACACCTGCAGTGAGCCGGTGTACCCATTTTTTATTTCCTGATTTTTTCTCTCTCTCCAAATCCTTAACAAAACTAATTACACTTCTGGGGCTAAAGTTTCTTTTCCATTCTCTTTTAGCTAGCTACCTTTTTCTTTGATAATGCTTATATAATGAGAGCAGCTACAATTCCAGTCTTCGTTCCGCAGGCTAGCAGAGGAGTGTTTAATGGCTACTTGAAAATAAAATATGAGTCATAATAGAAGGCAGCTATTGAATTTTTAATCACCACCAGGGGACAAATAAATAACCCTTACCATAGGAATAGTTGTACGGTTTTATTAAAATACAACACATCCTTTATAGCTGAGCACCAAAATCCTAGGCACTGTAGGAAATACTTGGCTTAACTCAGATGTAGGGAGAGCATTTATGTTAACCAGAGGTCTGAGTTCATGTTTGTTCTGTACTTGTTGTTTTCAATTAGCAATTAAATGGATGTCGGTTAACAGACGAGAGATGATCCTGCACTTTAAATGCTTTCACATCTAGGCCTTCCTTGTTTGGAGGTTCTAGCAGGGGAAGACAGCTATCGTATACTGTCGTAAGAGCCGAGGTGGCGCAGTGGTTAGAGTGCTGTACTGCAGCCACTTCAGCTGACTGTTATCTGCAATTCGGCGGTTCAAATCTCACCGGCTCAGGGTTGACTCAGCCTTCCATCCTTCCGAGGTGGGTAAAATGAGGACCCGGATTGTTGGGGGCGATATGCTGACTCTGTAAACCGCTTAGAGAGGGCTGAAAGCCCTATGAAGCGGTATATAAGTCTAATTGCTATTGCTATTGTTATCTGCAGTTCAGCGGTTCAAATCTCACCGGCTCAAGGTTGACTCAACCTTCCATCCTTCCGAGGTGGGTAAAATGAGGACCCAGACTGTGGAGGCAATAATGCTGACTCTGTAAACCGCTTAGAGAGGACTGAAAGCCCTATGAAGCGGTATATAAGTCTAACTGCTATTGCTATATGCCTCCTTATGCTTTCCTTATGCTTTTATGTCTTGCATTGTCTGTGCTCCTTCCCAATGTCTTATGCCGGCTGATGGCCATAATAAAAAATGTATTGATTGCCCTGCTGGTTACCCAATAAGTCTGAACATTTTGTATCATTACCTACCCGGGGGTAGCTCTTGGCATCAAATAATTGCACATGTAGAGTGATTGGCCAGATTCTGATTACATTGTAGTTTTATTTTAGAGACTGGCAAATCTGCCTGATCCCCTGGATGAATAAAAAGCCCCCTCTGAAGGTCCCCTCCTAACAGGACCTCTGATGGAAAGCTACATAGAAGTGACAAGAAAGTCCTCTTTTGGAATAATTTATTCCCTCAAGCAAGAATAGCTCTAGTTTTATAGCCTGCTAGAGAATGATTAAGACTTGACTTTTGTCAGTGGCCTTTGGAAATTAAGGAGGTAGTAGAAGAAGTGAGAAAAATGCAGATATGATTATTATTACTGGGAGGAGGAGGAGGAGGAGGAGGAGGAGGAGGAGTGGGGGAGAGAGAACAGAGAACAGTTCTCTGTTGGAAGAAATAGCAATAGCAATAGCAGTTAGACTTATATACCGCTTCATAGGGCTTTCAGCCCTCTCTAAGCGGTTTACAGAGTCAGCATATCGCCCCCACAGTCTGGGTCCTCATTTCACCCACCTCGGAAGGATGGAAGGCTGAGTCAACCTTGAGCCGGTGAGATTAGAACCGCTGAATTGCAGAGAGCAGTCAGCTGAAGTGGCCTGCAGTACTGCACTCTACCCACTGCGCCACCTCGGCTCTTATGTCCTTCTGGGTTCAGTTCTAATTGGGGTGGGGGGAAGACACTAGATTCATGGAAAGATTTATTGCTTGGAAATAAGGTTTATTGATGATGGACAGGGCTACGTGGTTTGAGGTCTTGAGGTGGGGGAGGGAAGATGCTGAAAGTTGGTTTGGTTTGTTTATTGGATTTATATGCCGCCCTTCTCCCAAGGACTCAGGGCGGCATACAACATTAAAAATACACATATTACAAAAGTTTTAAAAAATTAGAATATCCAAAAAACAAACCCAATTAAGATTAATAATAACATTTTTTAAAAATCGATTAAAATTAACAATGCTCAATCGTTTATTTTGTTTTGTTCAGGCCAGGCTGGCTTGCTGGAAAAGCCAACTTTTTAGGGTGCGTCGGAAGGACCGGAGATCGGGGATTATACGAAGCTCCGGGGGCAGCTCATTCCAGAGGGAAGGGGCTCCCACCGAGAAGGCTCTCCCCCTGGGGGTGGCTAGCCGACACTGTCTGGACGATGGCACCCTGAGGAGGCCAACTCTGTGGGATCGCACTGGACGGTGGGGGGCTACCGGTGGCAGTAGGTGGTCTCGCAGGTATCCTGGGCCCTGGTTTTATGCCCTCTCTGGGCTTTTGAATTTGAGCTTGTATTCTGATTGGTTGTCAGACTCCCATGGGGCCATGCAGGGGCAACTCTATAGGTTCTAAGTCCCAGGCTTGGTTGAGCCTTGCTAGGTGATGTAATCTTCCCAGGTGTCATATGGTGAGATGGGAAGATGGCTTTGGGCAATTTCCTCCTATGGCTCTGTTTGAAGGAGGTATGTCTTTGTTATGTAGAATAGACTGTCTCAGGCTTTACTGGCCCATTGACAAAGGTGTGGGGGAAGGGGCTGAGTTTCTGCCTTCCTTTTAGAGGAAATATTCTGTCCTTTTAATATTTCCTATAATATCACATTTTTCTAGGAGAGGGTTGGATGCTGACTTCCTACAACAGAGAACAAAGAAAAACTCTGGATTTTTAGGTATACTCTGCATGTCCATTGCAGTCTACTTAAACTCCTCGGTCACGCTGTAGTAGAAAATGTGATGTGGGTTTTTGAATTTTGGCTACAAATGGGAAATCCCAAATCAAATTCCTACTCAAAGCTTAACAGGTAGCTTTTGCCTGAAATGGAAAGAAATGGGAAGGGAAGAAAGAAAGAAAAATTTTGCTTCTATTACCCAAGAGTTTCATAATAACTCAGAAAAGTCAGGAAAAAAATTTCTTCTCTTTATGCTTTTTAATTTCCAATTGCAAAAAAAAACCCTGCCACATATAGATTCCTTTTATGAATCTTACATGGGTCTTTCATTGCTGGATTTTGTAAATATTATCTCAAGACAAAGTTATTTTAAAAGGACAACACAAGAAGCTCTATGCATTGCAAATTGCTATAATTTGATTGTCCTATTTTCTCTCCTGTGCATGAACATTTAATTTCTTTTTTATAAGCAAAAGAAAACGCAGAAGCTAGGTTATGCTCTTTAATTTTTTTAAAAGTTGTTTTATGTATGTATCTGCGGCTCTAATTATATGGCAATCCTTGGGTGCATCTAAATGTATTGTTCTATTTTAAATGAATATTTTGATCTCAAATTGCAGCTGGTGGGCTGCCTTAGAGAGTTGGCATAAAGTCCCATTAGTTTATTGAACCTGCTTCTAAAACCTTTACTTATACTTCATTACTATGCCAAGCATAAGAGGGAAAAAGCATTTGTATACAGCGGGAGAGAAATTTAATTTTTTAAAGACAGCAGTACAATAATACTACTTTATGTGGTGTGTGAAAAAGGTTTATTAAATAGGCTAGATAGAAATCAGAATAGTACAAAACAAGATTCCTTTCAAAGAAATAATCACCTCATAGAGAATGCCAAGCCAGAAAATTAAAATATAGTAAGGAACAAAACAACTTTAATGCTACGAAACTATCCTCTACAAGCAGTAAAACAATAATTCTGAGTAATATAAGCATAATTACAACTAGTTTGTTCTTGATAGTTTATTTTTAGAAAATAAATGCTGCAATTCCTTAGTGGTTTTTTCCCCCCAGGGATTGGTTAAATTTTTGAACTGGAAATTCCAACATTACACATGCATAGATATTGGAGCCATAGACCAAAATAATATTGGTCTATGGAATTGTCAGGCTGGTTCTACAACAAATGCTCAAACTTAGAATGTTTCCTCATGATGGATGACAAAAAATTGCCTGTACACATTTAATCTTGCAAAATGAATTCTGCCTAGTTTGATTCTAAGCCAAAACAAAATGGAAGTTAGATTTGGGGGTGACTAGCCTACCTCACATTGCAAAATGGAACTGTCAACTCTCCAAGCATCCTTGGCCTGCTCTCAAGTTGCCATAGGTAAGGGGGGGTGGGAAAAACTAACTTTGCAGCTGCAGTGAGGGAGAACTTCAGTCACAACAAAAGCACATTCCAGCCACCTCTCTCTCAAGGCCATCTCTGTGGTTACCAAGAATGGTGAAATCCAAATGAAATACAATAGAAGGGGAAATAATATAAGGTGAGCGGTATCGATTGACGATTGCTATTATTAAAAAAAAAAACAGGAAGTTCCTGTTCGTACTGTATTGTATAAATGTGGTGTACGTCTAATTTTTGTGTGTGTGTATTTTACATGTTTGTTAATAAAAATCTTTTTTTAAAAAAAAAGATGGACGTATTTAAATAACAAAGTACCCTACTCTGTTTAATCAAAAGATTAATTAGATTTTTTTTGTGCTCTTGCATTTAATAGTCATTCATATTTATAACTATTCTATGGTTCATATCGGATGCATTATTTGGTTCACTTGAGCTGCTTTTAACAAAATGGAGCGTTTAAAAAAATTAATCAAGGTGGCTATTTCCCCCCTCCCCAGCCCCCTTGCATTTTAGATAGGGCCTAATTTGTCTGTTTTGCCAAAACACTTCTCTTATAAAATGCAGAGGAGAAAAGGACATGGCTGTTCAGTCGAGCCGAACATTTTATTAATGCACATATTCCATTACTTCTCTTAATATTTTTCCACTTTAAGATAATTGAAATTTTAAAATCTCTCTCTCTCTGTGTGTGTGCTGTGTGTGTGTCTATGTGTTCTCAGCACGGGAAGTTTGCTGTTGAATGAAGAGTGCCCCGGCTGGAGTAATTATTTAGCAAATTTGATCTCCTCCTTCCCTCCCCTCCCCAAGCAGCAATCGCTTTAGAAAATTATTTGTTGTATAACTCATGTGCACAAAAGAAAGCCAAAGATTCTTTCTGCATGCAAATTACCTGTTGTTTTTTTTTATTTCTTCTGTTAATTAAGGAAATCGTTTGATGCTTGCCTCGGTTAATTCTCTTATTTTTATTTTTTTTTAATCTGAGTGCAAATGTTTGGTTACAAAAGAGACAATGGCTGGTGAAGCGGCTGCATGCCTACTATTTCATACATGCATTCCGACTCGCTCGCTTAACAGAGTCAGGACTTTAACTTTAACTTTTAATAAATTTATATGCCACCCAATCCCGTAGGACTCCAGGCGGCTTACAGAAACAAGTTAAAATAAGGAGTTAAAATAGAGAAACAATTTAAAAAGAAACAATTTAAAAAACAACGCACCATACACGCAATCTGGGTGGGGCTGGACCTCATTCATGCAGCCAACAGCCCCAGGCCTGCCGGAACAGCCAGGTTTTAGTGGCTTTTCGGAAGGCCGAGAGAGTGGGGAGGGTCCGGATCTCTACGGGTAGGTCGTTCCACAGGGTCGGAGCAGCTACAGAGAAGGCCCTCCCCCAAGGGGTCATCAGCCGGCATTGTCCGGTCGACGGCACCCGGAGAAGGCCCAGTCTGTGAGTTCTTATCAGCCGTTGGGAGGTATGTGGCAGGAGGCGGTCTCTCAGATATCCAGGACTGAAGCGGGTTAGATCGAAGGCAGGTTGAGATCTTCAAATATGGGGTGGGAGGTGGGGGGGGGCATCAGCTGTAGTGGCGTTGGAAATGAAAGACCCATCTGGTTGGGGAAGGGACTGGCGCAGGACCAGAAAGCTGGTAGAATCAGAAAAAGTAAAAGAAAGCTGACGATGCCAAAAAAAAAGTGGAAAAAAAATGGAGTGAAATTTAGGCGAAAGTGAAAAATTATAATACCGAGAAAAGTAAGAAAGGACCTCGCTTCGCCAACAAAGAATCCAGTTTGGAAACCTGCAACCTTTAGATATGGTTGTAAAACGACACAGCCATATTCCCACCTATCCTAGCGTGCTCAGGGGAGAAGGATATTTACAACTATACTTTCTGAGTTACTACAAGTCCCCTTCCCTGGTGTAGATGAGCGATGCTAATCTTCCCTCTGCTTTGTAGGTAAATAATGTAGCAGCCCTTTATATCTCTACAATAATAGCAATAGCAATAGCAGTTAGACTTATATACTGCTTCATAGGGCTTTCAGCCCTCTCTAAGTGGTTTACAGAGTCAGCATATCGCCCCCACAGTCTGGGTCCTCATTTCACCCACCTCGGAAGGATGGAAGGCTGAGTCAACCTTGAGCCGGTGAGATTAGAACCGCCGAACTACAGATAACAGTCAGCTGAAGTGGCCTGCAGTACTGCACCCTAACCACTGCGCCACCTCGGCTCTTAATGGCTGGGTGCCACAGTGATCCTCTATGGATATATCGGTGGAGACAATATATCTTAGGTTTCTCCCAATACTTCATTTACACAATCCATACAATGCAATTTGATTTCTTTTCCTGTTGCTACATCCTCTGTATTGGTTGTTTTTCAAAAAAAAAAACTATTTTTATTGTTTACTTTTTTATGACTGCAGATGTACCACGTTGTTGAGTCCCATGTGTTCCAACAGGCAACGTTGTAAGCCTTACTGAAGTGAAGTGCTAGGAAAGTTACAGAACTTTTTTTGGAATGGGTTTCCCCCCCCCCCCCATACCTAGTCCATTTACTTCAGAAGGAATTTACGGGCAGTAAATCAATTTTCCTTTTCCCCATCCCCTGCCTGGCTAATTTTCTCTGCGCACCTACACCGCGGCAACAACACTACGAACAGCCACACCATTATTCATTCTTATTTTTGGAACGGCATTCTTATGCACTTGAGGCAAAGAATTACTAGCCTTTAATATGAAAAAGAAGGGAGGGGGGAAACGCGAGAACAGTGCAAATGAAAAATAAATTAAAATTAAATTCAAAGGACTCGACTGGAGAATTTAATTTGCAAAGAGAGCTACTTTGCCTTATTGCTCAGAGATGCTCATGGTGGGGATGGACAGTCTGAAAAGCCATGTTACCACCTACAACTGAAGTACTGTTGTGCTATGGAGCGGTGCTCAAACAATAATTAAAAAAAAAACCTAATAATTTCAACCATATCTTTTTTGTCATGTAATTACACAATTATTAATTAATGTGTGGCATTAGATCATGACATAGGCAATGGTTTAATAATATTTGTGGACAACAACAATTGCATCTGTGGACAAAAATCCTCCATAGTACTTATTCTGACCCCACTCATCCCACACCAACACACACTCCGAGCCAAAGATAAGTTACGGCATTTAATTAACAGACAGACAGGTCCTTGGCAGCAAACCAGCACAGACAAGCTTGGGCAGCAGTCCAGCACAGATAATCCATGGCAGCAATCCAGCCTGACAAGCTCACAATAATGTTCTCCGACATTAGTTAATGCGTTGACTTCTGCAATGGGGCGTGTGCACAAGCAGTCCATTTATAGTCTGGAGAGGAGCCTAATGACCACCAGCTGAGTGCAATTACCTTCCTGTACTTGCGCAACTGTTCCTGACGCCTGTTAGCTCTCCAGTGCCAGGCATCTAGGAACAACTCCCTTGGCTCCTCCCCACTGCTGACGTCCGGATCATACTCCCTTGTCTCCTCCCCACTGGTCCAAGGCTCAGGTGCCTCCTGGTGGCCAACAAGCCTCTCTGTGCCCTGCTCGGAGTCGGAACCCTGTCCAGGGTCCTCCACATCCTCCAGAGCCCACTCATAGGGCCCCTCGCTGTCGGAGTCTGGTGGCAGCTCCAACGGCTCCTGCTGGGCCACAACAGGTGCCTAATAAATCTGGTTGGGTTCCACAGAAAAACTAATACTGTAGTAATTGTAATCACTATAATTGTGATTATTGTTTTCCTTGGCTGCCACTAAACATTTAGTATTGTGACTGATTTTTTTAAAATTGATTTCTTAATTCCATTCGATGTTAGGCGTCACTATTTATAAGCAGGGCAGCCACATAAATCAATAGAAAGAAAGAAATAAAAATAAATAGCAGCACGTGCTACTAACAGTGAAAACGAGTAAAGCCAAAGTAAGAAAGCAGAAATGAAGTTGAGGATTATATGGCAAAAAAGTCCTGACGTATAGTAAGAAACTCCTTAGGCACTTTCAAAGAAAAAAAATTAAACACAGAAGTAGTTGAACTTCTAAATGATAGCAATAGCAGTTAGACTTATATACCGCTTTATAGGGCTTTCAGCCCTCTCTAAGCGGTTTACAGAGTCAGCATATCGCCTCCACAGTCTGGGTCCTCATTTCACCCACCTCGGAAGGATGGAAGGCTGAGTCAACCTTGAGCCGGTGAGATTTGAACAGCCGAACTGCAGAACTGCAGTCAGCTGAAGTGGCCTGCAGTGCTGCACCCTAACCACTGTGCCACCTCGGCTCTTAATGATAAATGATAAAGGAATGATAAAGGATCCTTGAGGATGGTTGGAAGATTTGATGAAAAACTGAATAAATTCTTTGCGTCCGTCTGCAGAAGACATAGGGCAATTTTTCTCATCCTGTACAGGTAGTCCTTGACTTACAACAGTTCATTCCACACGTTCAGCAATTGAAGAATCCCTGTGGTCATGTGATCAAAATTCAGATGTTTGGAAACTGATTCATACTGTATTTCTGATGGCTGCAGTGTCCCGGGATCATGTGATCATCTTCTTGCAAGTAAAGTCAATAGAAAGCCAGATTCACTGAACAACAGCGTTACTAACTTAATAGCTGCGGCGATTCACTTAACAACTGTGGCAAGAAAGGTCATAAAATGGGGCAAATAGCATCTTGGGCCACCATAAGAACTAACACATTAATTATAACATCAGGGTTTATGAATTAAGACTCAATTTTTTTAGAGGAATGAAGATGAAGTGGGCTGAAGTCCATGGAAGCTTATGTCAGTGTTTCCCAATGTTGGAAACTTGAAGATGTCCGGACTTCAATTCCCAGAATTCCCCAGCCAGCAAATGCTGGCTGGGGAATTCTGGGAGTTGAAGTCCGGACATCTTCAAGTTGCCAAGGTTGGGAAACACCGGCTTATGTTACTGTGAAGCGGTACATAAGTCTAAGTGCTGTTGCTACTGCTATCAGAAATGTGTACATCTTGTTATAAAATGCCACAAGGCCTTTTACTGTGTTGTGTTTTGTTTTTACTTGAGCAAAGAAACATGGATGCTTTCCTGGGATTCCCCCCCCCCCTACTTTATTCAGAAACTGAAGAAACATGGGAGTTAAAACATGGAGCCAATTACCTCCACTAGACCGATTAGATCCCACAGATTAGGCCTCCTCCGAATTCCATCCGCCGGCCAGTGTCGACTGACGACTACCCGGAGGAGAGCCTTCTCTGTGGCTGCTCCGACCCTCTGGAACAAACTCCCCATGGAGATTCGCACCCTCACCACCCTCCAGGCCTTCTGCAAAGCCCTTAAAACCTGGCTGTTCCAACAGGCCTGGGGCTAAAGAGCTGTTGCCCCTATCTTGAATGGTATGATTGTTGCGTGTTTTTAAATTATGTATTGTTTTGTGTTGTTGTTAATTTGTCTGTATCCCCCTTCCCTGGTTTGAGTTGTGAGCCGCCCTGAGTCCCCCTTCGGGGGGAAAGGGCGGCATACAAATGAAATAAACATTCAAACATTCATTCAACATTCAACATTAATCCCCACTGAAACATGTTTCTGAGTACACATCAGTTGTATTTCCTTTTCAGCATGTTAAAACCACTTCGGGTTAAAATATGCAGATTTGCATTTGCCAGTTAATGTGTAATTTGAATCTAGTATTAAGAAGAATTCTCGCCAAGAATTCTCTCTTTCATTTCTACAGGCAGCCTAATTATAAACAAGTGGAATTAATGTGACTTAAAGCTACTAAATCAAGCACAATGCAGAATCACATCAATCCAGAAACGGCTGACCTTTAAGAGGATTTTTTTGTTTTAATTTGATAGATACTTCATCGGCATTCAGAAGAGGAATTGCAAATTAAAAGAAGTGAAACAATAACGCGTTCTTTTAAAAAGGAGAGACAAAAAAAAACCTTAGCTAAAGAAAATAGTTCCAAGACGCGAGGTTAAATTGTATATCGGGACAAAAGGTTATTTATTTCCTGCATAAAATACGGTTGATTAATGAGTTCTGGTATAAGCAACTCTCCTATGAAGAAAGATGGAGATATCTGAGGCCTTATAACTTGAAAGGAGAGACAATATGAGATGTATAAAATTAATCTTGTGGCATGGAGAATCTAGACCATGAGTTCATTCAGTCTGATTTATAAGAGATTTCAGGAAGGCAGACAATGCCATTCACTACCACAAGGTGTAGTGATGGACATCAATTTCTTGCTTGATTCTGCCAGTATTTCTGCATTTTTCTGAGCATTTAACCACTGAGCCAAGGTGGTGCAGTGGTTAAATGCAGCACTGCAGGCTACTGCTAGATCAGCAGGTCAGCGGTTCAAATCTCACCGGCTCAGGGTTGACTCAGCCTTCCATCCTTCCGAGGTGGGTAAAATGAGGACCCGGATTGTTGGGGGCAATATGCTGACTCTCTGTAAACCGCTTAGAGAGGCCTGAAAGGCCTATGAAGCGGTATATAAGTCTACTGCTATTGCTATTGCTATTGCTATTTTCTTAAATAGAATTTTTTGTTGTGAGTGCCCTACCTTAAGTGTTTACTGTACAACAGGGAGAAGCAATCTAGGGCTTCAAGAAATGCAGCCAGTTCACAAATCCCCTCTGACAATTATTAAAAACAAATAGCATAATCTTCAGCCATTTTCAGCTGCACTTATAGATAAAAATGTGGCTAAATTTAGCCAATGTAAAAGAAGCATCTAAAGGAGCATCTTCCACTAAAAGGTTCTCTGAGGAAAAAAAAATATATAGCTCCACTTACTTAACGACCTTCAGTCTCCCCTCCAATGGTAGATTTTGGCTCTACCAACAAGAAAATTGTCAATTTCCGCTTTAGAATATACTGTATCTAAGGAACTTCTGCCAACAGACAGGATTGGAATATGCAAGTCTTTGAAGAGTGGCCCTTGGCAATGAAAAAGCAGAAAATGTCTACACACGTCTAGCTCATTTCTGTGGCAATCAAAACAGATAGGTCTTCCCCAATTGTGCAAGAAGTTGCTTCCTAAAGCAAAATTCTGAATCTATTTCATTTTTGTGGCTGTAAAATTTTTTGAATGATGATGCATGTTTTGCTTAATAGATGGAGCCAACGGAGTTTAGAAAGGTGTCACATTCATTCCACTAGAGGAAATAAGGTCAAGATATCTGTTCTGACCCCCCTCGTCCCACACCAATAGACACTCTGAGCCAAAGATAAGTTATGGGATTTAATTAACAGACAGACAGGTCCTTGGCAGCAAACCGGCACAGACAAGCTTGGGCAGCAATCCAGCACAGATAACGCCTGCCAAGCTCACAATAATGTCCTCCGACATTAGTTCTTGTGTTGACTTCTGAAAGAGGGCCGTGTGCACAAGCAGTCCTTTTATAGTCTGGAGAGGAGCCTAATTACCACCAGCTGAGTGCAATTACCTCCTGTAACTGCGCAACTGTTCCTGACACCTATTAGCTCTTCGGTGCCGGGCATCCAGGAACTGGTGTCCTGATCACACTCCCTTGTCTCCTCCCCACTGGTCCAAGGCTCAGTGCACCCCTAACCCTTTAGAAAAAAAAACCCAGGGGTGTTCAAACTTGACAGCTTTAAGACTTGTGGACTTCAACTCCCAGAATTCCTCCTTTCGCTCTTCATCTTGATGATGGGCGGACGGGCAGGGGGAGGGAGCTGGAACCGGTTCTAAACAGCACTGTAGATTTGTGGAGCCTCTTCTATAGAAGAGCTTAGAACTGGCAGGAACCCACCCCTGCTACATACATACCACAAGAAGCTGGCCAGGCTTAGTGATAAATATGAGATCTGATATCTTGAAACGCCTGTTTGTCAAATTCTCACTCGAGACTTTTAACAGTTCATGAAAAAAAGCCTTCTAACACTTCCATGAACAGCTTGACAGCTTCTCTTTCCTTTTGGCATTCAGCTGCCTATTATGGGGTTGTTGTTGGTTTTTTTTGTTACTTTTAGTTTATCTGCATTTTGTCAAGAAAGGAAGTCCATACTGATTTGGGACAGCTAGTTCATTATTTGGCATATGCTGCTTACAGCAAGTTCTCACCTGGAATGTGGATGTTCAGCAAAGCTTCTGAAAAATGGTGTTACATTTTTCACAGCTAATTGGCAAATGTGTTGCTTGTTGGCGTGCTTCAGACACATCTGAATGCAAAAAGGAAGGATCTGAAAATACAAACAGCCATTTCTTTATTCACAATCAAGCTGAAAAGCTGGGAGGAAAAGCAAAGAGACGGGGGGGGAGAGAAACTTTTTTGGGGGAAAGGAGGAGGAGGAGGATTTTTAAAAATTAGCTGAATAAGAGTTTACTAAGTTGGAGGAGGGCTGTTGGATTTTAAGGTAGTATGATTGTACATGTATACTGCTATTTTTTCTTTTTTATGTATATTGAAAAGGAATTATAAATACCATCAACACAAAAGGGAGTTTGCTCAGAAGCTGAAATACACCAAGCGAATTAGAGGAAGAGGGGGAAGCAGAGGAGAGAAGAAAGAGAGGAAGAGAGGGATAGGAGAGAGGGTGAAGGGGGAAGATGAGATGTATAAGGAGGAGTGGTAAGGGGAGAGAGGAGAAGGAGAAAGGAAGGGGAAGTAGAGTAGAAAATGATGGAGGGAAGACAGGATGTAGAAGAGTGGGAAGCAGAGGAGAGAAGAAAGAGAGGAAGAGAGGGACAGGAGAGAGGGTGAAGGGGGAAGATGAGATGTATAAGGAGGAGTGGTAAGGGGAGAGAGGAGAAGGAGAAAGGAAGGGGAAGTAGAGTAGAAAATGATGGAGGGAAGACAGGATGTAGAAGAGTGGGAAACAGAGGAGAGAAGAAAGATAGGAAGAGAGGAATAGGAGAGAGGGTGAGGGGGGAAGATGAGGTGTACAAGGAGGAGTGGTAAGGGGAGAGAGGAGAAGGAGAAAGGAAGGGGAAGTAGAGTAGAAAATGATGGAGGGAAGACAGGATGTAGAAGAGTGGGAAACAGAGGAGAGAAGAAAGATAGGAAGAGAGGAATAGGAGAGAGGGTGAGGGGGGAAGATGAGGTGTATAAGGAGGAGTGGTAAGGGGAAGGAGGAGAAGGAGAAAGGAAGGGGAAGTAGAGTAGAAAATGATGGAGGGAAGACAGATGTAGAAGAGGGGGAAGCAGAGGAGAGAAGAAAGATAGGAAGAGAGGAATAGGAGAGAGGGTGAAGGGGGAAGATGAGGTGTACAAGGAGGAGTGGTAAGGGGAGAGAGGAGGAGGAGAAAGGAAGGGGAAGTAGAGTAGAAAATGATGGAGGGAAGACAGGATGTAGAAGAGTGGGAAACAGAGGAGAGAAGAAAGATAGGAAGAGAGGGACAGAAGAGAGGGTGAAGGGGAAGATGAGGGGTACAAGGAGGAGTGGTAAGGGGAGGAGGAGAAGGAGAAAGGAAGGGGAAGTAGAGTAGAAAATGATGGAGGGAAGACAGGATGTAGAAGAGTGGGAAACAGAGGAGAGAAGAAAGATAGGAAGAGAGGGACAGGAGAGAGGGTGAGGGGGGAAGATGAGGTGTACAAGGAGGAGTGGTAAGGGGAGAGAGGAGAAGGAGAAAGGAAGGGGAAGTTAGAGTAGAAATGATGGAGGGAAGACAGGATGTAGAAGAGTGGGAAACAGAGGAGAGAAGAAAGATAGGAAGAGAGGAATAGGAGAGAGGGTGAGGGGGGAAGATGAGGTGTACAAGGAGGAGTGGTAAGGGGAGAGAGGAGAAGGAGAAAGGAAGGGGAAGTAGAGTAGAAAATGATGGAGGGAAGACAGGATGTAGAAGAGGGGGAAGCAGAGGAGAGAAGAAAGATAGGAAGAGAGGGATAGGAGAGAGGGTGAGGGGGGAAGATGAGGTGTACAAGGAGGAGTGGTAAGGGGAGAGAGGAGAAGGAGAAAGGAAGGGGAAGTAGAGTAGAAAATGATGGAGGGAAGACAGGATGTAGAAGAGGGGGAAGCAGAGGAGAGAAGAAAGATAGGAAGAGAGGAATAGGAGAGAGGGTGAGGGGGAAGATGAGGTGTACAAGGAGGAGTGGTAAGGGGAGAGAGGAGAAGGAGGAAAGGAAGGGGAAGTAGAGTAGAAAATGATGGAGGGAAGACAGGATGTAGAAGAGGGGGAAACAGAGGAGAGAAGAAAGATAGGAAGAGAGGAATAGGAGAGAGGGTGAGGGGGAAGATGAGGTGTATAAGGAGGAGTGGTAAGGGGAGGGAGGAGAAGGAGAAAGGAAGGGGAAGTAGAGTAGAAAAATGATGGAGGGAAGACTGGATGTAGAAGAGGGGGAAGCAGAGGAGAGAAGAAAGATAGGAAGAGAGGGATAGGAGAGAGGGTGAGGGGGGAAGATGAGGTGTACAAGGAGGAGTGGTAAGGGGAGAGAGGAGAAGGAGAAAGGAAGGGGAAGTAGAGTAGAAAATGATGGAGGGAAGACAGGATGTAGAAGAGTGGGAAACAGAGGAGAGAAGAAAGATAGGAAGAGAGGAATAGGAGAGAGGGTGAAGGGGGAAGATGAGGTGTACAAGGAGGAGTGGTAAGGGAGAGAGGAGAAGGAGAAAGGAAGGGGAAGTAGAGTAGAAAATGATGGAGGAAGACAGGATGTAGAAGAGGGGGAAGCAGAGGAGAGAAGAAAGATAGGAAGAGAGGGATAGGAGAGAGGGTGAGGGGGGAAGATGAGGTGTACAAGGAGGAGTGGTAAGGGGAGAGAGGAGAAGGAGAAAGGAAGGGGAAGTAGAGTAGAAAATGATGGAGGGAAGACAGGATGTAGAAGAGGGGGAAGCAGAGGAGAGAAGAAAGATAGGAAGAGAGGAATAGGAGAGAGGGTGAGGGGGGAAGATGAGGTGTACAAGGAGGAGTGGTAAGGGGAGAGAGGAGAAGGAGAAAGGAAGGGGAAGTAGAGTAGAAAATGATGGAGGGAAGACAGGATGTAGAAGAGTGGGAAACAGAGGGAGAGAAGAAAGATAGGAAGAGAGGAATAGGAGAGAGGGTGAGGGGGGAAGATGAGGTGTATAAGGAGGAGTGGTAAGGGGAAGGAGGAGAAGGAGAAAGGAAGGGGAAGTAGAGTAGAAAATGATGGAAGGGAAGACAGGATGTAGAAGAGGGGGAAGCAGAGGAGAGAAGAAAGATAGGAAGAGAGGAATAGGAGAGAGGGTGAAGGGGAAGATGAGGTGTACAAGGAGGAGTGGTAAGGGGAGAGAGGAGGAGGAGAAAGGAAGGGGAAGTAGAGTAGAAAATGATGGAGGGAAGACAGGATGTAGAAGAGTGGGAAACAGAGGAGAGAAGAAAGATAGGAAGAGAGGGACAGAAGAGAGGGTGAAGGGGGAAGATGAGGGGTACAAGGAGGAGTGGTAAGGGGAGGGAGGAGAAGGAGAAAGGAAGGGGAAGTAGAGTAGAAAATGATGGAGGGAAGACAGGATGTAGAAGAGTGGGAAACAGAGGAGAGAAGAAAGATAGGAAGAGAGGGACAGGAGAGAGGGTGAGGGGGGAAGATGAGGTGTACAAGGAGGAGTGGTAAGGGGAGAGAGGAGAAGGAGAAAGGAAGGGGAAGTAGAGTAGAAAATGATGGAGGGAAGACAGGATGTAGAAGAGTGGGAAACAGAGGAGAGAAGAAAGATAGGAAGAGAGGAAAAGGAGAGAGGGTGAGGGGGGAAGATGAGGTGTACAAGGAGGAGTGGTAAGGGGAGAGAGGAGAAGGAGAAAGGAAGGGGAAGTAGAGTAGAAAATGATGGAGGGAAGACAGGATGTAGAAGAGTGGGAAACAGAGGAGAGAAGAAAGATAGGAAGAGAGGAATAGGAGAGAGGGTGAGGGGGGAAGATGAGGTGTACAAGGAGGAGTGGTAAGGGGAGAGAGGAGAAGGAGAAAGGAAGGGGAAGTAGAGTAGAAAATGATGGAGGGAAGACAGGATGTAGAAGAGGGGGAAGCAGAGGAGAGAAGAAAGATAGGAAGAGAGGGATAGGAGAGAGGGTGAGGGGGGAAGATGAGGTGTACAAGGAAGAGTGGTAAGGGGAGGGAGGAGAAGGAGAAAGGAAGGGGAAGTAGAGTAGAAAATGATGGAGGGAAGACAGGATGTAGAAGAGGGGGAAGCAGAGGAGAGAAGAAAGATAGGAAGAGAGGAATAGGAGAGAGGGTGAGGGGGGAAGATGAGGTGTACAAGGAGGAGTGGTAAGGGGAGAGAGGAGAAGGAGAAAGGAAGGGGAAGTAGAGTAGAAAATGATGGAGGGAAGACAGGATGTAGAAGAGTGGGAAACAGAGGAGAGAAGAAAGATAGGAAGAGAGGGACAGAAGAGAGGGTGAAGGGGGAAGATGAGGGGTACAAGGAGGAGTGGTAAGGGGAGGGAGGAGAAGGAGAAAGGAAGGGGAAGTAGAGTAGAAAATGATGGAGGGAAGACAGGATGTAGAAGAGTGGGAAACAGAGGAGAGAAGAAAGATAGGAAGAGAGGGACAGGAGAGAGGATGAGGGGGGAAGATGTGGTGTACAAGGAGGAGTGGTAAGGGGAGAGAGGAGAAGGAGAAAGGAAGGGGAAGTAGAGTAGAAAATGATGGAGGGAAGACAGGATGTAGAAGAGTGGGAAACAGAGGAGAGAAGAAAGATAGGAAGAGAGGAATAGGAGAGAGGGTGAGGGGGGAAGATGAGGTGTACAAGGAGGAGTGGTAAGGGGAGAGAGGAGAAGGAGAAAGGAAGGGGAAGTAGAGTAGAAAATGATGGAGGGAAGACAGGATGTAGAAGAGGGGGAAGCAGAGGAGAGAAGAAAGATAGGAAGAGAGGGATAGGAGAGAGGGTGAGGGGGGAAGATGAGGTGTATAAGGAGGAGTGGAAAGGGGAGAGAGGAGAAGGAGAAAGGAAGGGGAAGTAGAGTAGAAAATGATGGAGGGAAGACAGGATGTAGAAGAGTGGGAAACAGAGGAGAGAAGAAAGATAGGAAGAGAGGGACAGGAGAGAGGATGAGGGGGGAAGATGCGGTGTACAAGGAGGAGTGGTAAGGGGAGAGAGGAGAAGGAGAAAGGAAGGGGAAGTAGAGTAGAAAATGATGGAGGGAAGACAGGATGTAGAAGAGTGGGAAACAGAGGAGAGAAGAAAGATAGGAAGAGAGGAATAGGAGAGAGGGTGAGGGGGGAAGATGAGGTGTACAAGGAGGAGTGGTAAGGGGAGAGAGGAGAAGGAGAAAGGAAGGGGAAGTAGAGTAGAAAATGATGGAGGGAAGAAAGGATGTAGAAGAGTGGGAAGCAGAGGAGAGAAGAAAGATAGGAAGAGAGGGATAGGAGAGAGGGTGAAGGGGGAAGATGAGGTGTATAAGGAGGAGTGGTAAGGGGAGAGAGGAGGAGGAGAAAGGAAGGGGAAGTAGAGTAGAAAATGATGGAGGGAGGAAAGGATGTAGAAAGGGGGAGGAGAGAGGGGGAAGAAAGTGTCGTATAAGGCATAAATATGGTGTATGGAGAGCAGAAGAGCCAATAACTGTGTTTTTCCTTTTTTTCTCTTTGGTAGTTGATGGTAAGATGAATTGATGTAATTACTTAATAATACAACATGATATTGACTATGTAATAGTATACATGTGATTATATGCTATGAAAATGGAAAATAAAAATCTTTCTATGTGAAAAAAAAACTAGCTGAATAAGGAAGTGTTTTTTTTTTAAATCGCACATATTGGATGGAGGAGGGGGTCTGAACACTAACCTAAGAACTGCAGTGATTCACTTAACAACTATGGCACAAAAGGTCTTAAAATGGGGCAAAATTAACGAATTTTTCACTTGGCAACCAAAAAATTGGGCATTGGGATTAAGGTTGTAAATCGAAGATTATCTGTAGTTCATTTAGAGGGAGAACAAAAAAAAAAATCTTCCAAAAGTATCATGTAGAACAGTAACAACAAAATAGTACAGAATTTCTCAGCAACTTTAAGATGTGTGATTTCAAGTCCTAAATTTCCCCATCCAGCCTGCTGCTCTGGAATATTGCAAGAGACTAATGGGAAAAACTCAAACGCAGCCAATTTTTTTATCACTAGAACTTTGCCTTTGAATCGGAGGTTCTGGAAATATTTTTTTAAAAAAGACTATTAGGACCACTGTCTGAAAATATTTGAATTTTTTAACCTTATATGACCATAATTCTTTTTTTTTCTTTATCTTGCTCCTATTCAGTAATAATCCTCTTTCTGAGTTAGTCAACCAGCATTGCGATTTTCCCTGATGCTCCAAAACATGATTATAGTGAACGGAGAGGAAAGATGTATTTTTTTTACATCCATATTTCATATATAAAAATGTTAACATAGCCAAATTTTTACTTTCCCTAAGAGTTTTAAGTCAATGAAAGTTGCAGAACATTGTAAGCGTTTCTCTTCTGATTTCATCAATCACAAGGAAGACCTTCCTGGGGCAAGTAATATTAGCTCATAGAAAGTTTTCTGTTCCCAACAGAAGAGGCCCTGAAGGAGATCAATTAACAATTTCTCAAATACCTGCAACAATTTAAAAGTGATCAGCATATGCAGGAGCACGAGGCTTTTAAGATTTCCTAAGTATACCTAATCAATCAAGTATATTAAAATCGTTAGGTGGAACTACAGAAATATTAGCAGGCAGAAGTAATCTAAATGAAAAATGTGACAACGTTTTGCTATTCTCTATGTTTCATATAGAGTTGTGTTCTTGTTTTACTTTTGTTAATTCTATTCTGTGATGAGAAAGATAGAAATGGAGAGGGAGAGGGAGATCACAGAAATCAAGATATAGAAATAGAGACAGAGATAGAAATAGAGATAAACAAAGGATAGAGATAGGGGACTGGAGGCTAAAGCATATAAAGAATGGTTGCTGGAATTGGGTATGTCTAGTTTAATCAACAAGGGACACAGTGGCTCAGTTTGCTAAGACACTGAGCTTGTCGATCAGAAAGGTCAGCAGTTCGGCGGTTCGAATCCCTAGTGCAGTGGTTCCCAAACTTGGCAACTTTAAGACTTGTGGACTTTCTGGGAGCTGAAGTCCACAAGTCTTAAAGTTGCCAAGTTTGAGAACCACTGCCCTAGTGCCTCATAACAGAGTGACCTCCCATTACTTGTCCCAGCTTCTGCCAACCTAGCAGTTCAAAAGCATGTAAAAATGCAAGTAGAAAAATAGGAACCACCTTTGGTGGGGAGATAACAGCATTCCATGCACCTTTGGCATTTAGTCATGCTGGCCACATGACCAAGGAGATGTCTTCGGACAGTGCTGGCTCTTCGGCTTTGAAACGGAGATGAGCACTGCCCCCAAGAGTTGGGAACCACTAGCACATATGTGCGGGGGGAACTTTTACCTAGTTTAATGAAAAGAAGGACTAGGGTGACATGATAGCAGTGTTCCAATATCTCAGGGGTTGACACAAAGAAGAGGGAGTCAAGCTATTCTCCCAAGCACCTGAAGGCAGGACAAGAAGCAATGGATGGAAACTAATCGAGAAGAGAAGCAACCTAGATCTAAGGAAAAATTTCTGGACAGTGAGAACAATTAATCAGTGGAACTACTTGCCTCCAGAAGTCGTGCATACTCCAACACTGGATGTTTTTAAGAAGAGATTGAACAACCATTTGTCTGAAATGGTATCCTGCATGAGAAAGGGGTTGGACTAGAAGACCTCCAGGGTCCCTTCCAACTCTGTTATTCTGTTATCGTGAACTAGAGAGACAGAGACATATCCCTGCGGTACAGAATGTGTTTATAATCTGAAATCTCCCACTATTGCACATTCTCCCTAAATAAGTATATTTTAAAAATAAATTCTTTAAACTGTGTTCCCATTTCACATTGAAACTAAAATAATATGTGTGTGAAACATTTCTTCTACTTGGTCAAGGGCGGGAAATGATGGTCCTTTTTATGACTTGTGGACTTCAATTCCCAGAATTCCTGAGCCAGCTATGCTCCGCCATGCTAGTTTCTGGGAGTTGAAGTCCACAAGTTATAAAGGGGCCCTTCGTTCCCCACCTCTGTGCAAGATAATGCCCCCTGCCCCGTATGTTGTAAATTATCTGTTTCATTCAAATCTTTACCTCTTGAGCTACATCCAGTATATCAGCACATTGAAGAAAAATTATGTTGTTTCAATCTATATAATTGGTCCAGTTTATTTCTGCTACTTGACATCTATCTTAAATAGACAGGAAAGTTTAGCAGTGAAGTCTAATCTAATTGCAAAATTTAACGCAACTCCAGGAGAATGCCTTTTCCATTTATCACATTTAACTTTGAGCTATCCCAGTGAGCGAGTAATATCTAATTAATCCATTTACAGAAGCACTACTTATCTGTTAAAATTAAATGGTGTACATTTATAGCGCCTTCGCGTAAATACAAAACTCATTTTTTTTATTTAAAAGCTCCTCCCACCCATTATACATACACATACATAAAAAGAGAGAGAGAGTGAATAGAGAGAGAGAATAACACAAGTGCAAGCAAATTCCTGCAGCTTCTTTCACCCCATCTGTTGGCAATATCTAACATTTTTAGGTCCATAACTACACAACCTTTCATGTGAGTGGTTTATGAAAATGCAAAGAAAAACCAGCAGATTGCCATAAGCAGAGAGTGTATAGCTAAATTGCTGGTGCAATCTGCTATTTCTGACCTTTCCATATGCAAGAAAGAGGGATTAATTTAGACAGTTGAATCACAACAGAGGTGGGTTCCTACCAGTTCGCACCTACTCTGATGTTCCCTACAAACTTCTTTCTATCTATCTATCTATCTATCTATCTATCTATCTATCTATCTATCTATCTATCTATCTATCTATCTATCTATCTATCTACCTACCTACCTACCTACCTACCTACCTACCTATCTCTATCTATCTCTATCTCTATCTCTATCTCTATCTCTATCTCTATCTCTATCTCTATCTCTATCTCTATCTCTATCTCTATCTATATCTATATCTATATCTATATCTATATCTATATCTATATCTATATCATCTATATCTATATCATCTATATCTATATCTATATCATCTATATCTATATCTATATCATCTATATCTATATCATCTATATCTATATCTATATCTATGTATCTCTCTCTATCTCTATCTCTCTATCTCTATCTCTATCTCTATCTCTATCTCTATCTCTATCTCTATCTCTAATCTCTATCTCTATCTCTATCTCTATCTCTATCTCTATCTCTATCTCTATATCTATATCTATATCTATATCTATCTATCTATCTCTATCTATCTATCTCTATCTATCTATCTATCTATCTATCTATCTATCTATCATCTCTATGTATGTATGTATGTATGTATGTATGTATGTATGTATGTATGTATGTATGTATCTATCTATCTATCTATCTATCTATCTATCTACACACACACACACACACACACACACACACCTCCATGGCTGTGTATGTGTGTATGTTCCAGCATAACTCTGGAACACCTCGATCAATTTCAACCAAACTTGGTACACAGATAACTTATTCTCTGAGAATAAAAATACTGTGGGAGTAAGACACCCCTAACATCCCTCAGAGTATGTGTTCTGTTAAGATACAGCCTGTTGTGCCTTAAAATGGCTTCTATTGTGCCCCCGTAAAATCGCTTCTACTTTGCAGCGCAATGGAGTTGCCATGGTAACCGCTTCACAGTACTCGGCAAAGGGGCTCCCTCTGGTAAGGGGGAAAAATCCAACATTAGAAATTACGTTTGGTCCAGACATTTTCCCCCCTATAAATAAATACCCGGGTTATCAGCTAGTTTAAAATAAAAACCAGCAGCATCTTGAAAACCTAGAATATTATGTTCTCATAACTCTGCAAGCATTATAGTTGAACATTCTATCTCCTGTATCAACATGGCATGTTGTACTTCATTAGAACTTGCATTTAGCATTTCATGCTGTTAGAAACAAAAAAAAACATGAAATAAAATAATCTGATCTGGCTGCCTTCATTGGCCAAAGGTCAATTCTTTCCTTAAGGCAAATTTTCTAAGGATTTATCTATACTGGCCATTACCCTATTGCACCATTACCAAAATGGGACAATAGCTATTTTTGGAGGAATGAGTGAGGTCACTCTGTTCTCACCTTCCTCTTCTTCTAAATGCAACCTCCAAATTTATTTCTCTGCTATGTCTCATAGCACATTCTAGGTTCCTGCCCATTTTATCTTGTGCATTTTTACTCTGTGACAAGTTAACAATAGCAGTTTGTTGGTTATTTTGCAGAGACTGGACGAACCCTTCAACTGAATCAATCAACCAAATCTTTGTTATTGTCATAAACCAGCACAACAACTGAATCATGGTCTCCAATGTTCTCTAGAGTTATTATAACATTTCTGGGAAAGGTAGCATAATTGCTGTTATTTGTCCTGTAAATAGAAGATTGCTGCTGTCTCGTAATCTGTAGAAACCCTTTTTTAAAAATCACTGTTTTTCTTTCCCCGAGTTAGTTATTATTCCATGGATTTAAAAAAAAAAAATCAATTTCCATGGATTAAAAAAAAAATCCTTGTTTCTCTAGTCACCAGTTTCTATCCAATTTTTGCTCAGCAATGCTATATTTTCCAGATTTTATTTTTCATTGTCCTTGGTAGCATTTAACTCAGTAAACTATTGCAAAGCCCTGATCTATTGACCTCCACCTCCAAAGTTAAGTGGGAGAGAGATCTGGATAGCTACCAGAAAATCCCAGAAAGAATCAAAAAACATTTTAAGAGTAAAAATCAAATCCTGTTTTGCAGATTCAGATACATTCCCTTAAATACTCTTAAACTAGGCTGAAAAGTCAAAAGGGTATCCATGCTAAAACAATTCCACATTGTTACAAGGAAAACTGCACAAATGTGTTTATGTAATCACTGAAAGTCAAATTTCGTGGTATATTTTCTTTTTTCCTTTTAACTGGTGTTGCTACAATGCTTGAGGCTAGATTTACAAGATCTCGGTAAGGAAGGTCAAGGGAGCCTTGGATTCAAGGAGGTGATGGAAAAACTGCTTCAGGAATACTTATAAACTTGGACAAGAAGCAGATCAGCTTAAAAAAACACACAAGGAACAATGACTAGTACAGGCCAAGGCATAATTTCAGGGTTTAGACAAGCAGCATGGTTACAGTTAGACAAGGGAGACTCAGATGTCAATGAGCCAGGAATGTGGTATCATTTTATGAACAATCTCGTTTCTGTCACACAGAAACTACCCTTACACAAAATATCCACCTTGTCCAGATTGATTTTCTAACTCCTAAAGACAATTGAAGAAGATACCATGTTTGGTGGCAATACAAGTCAGTATGAGATCAAATAGGATAGTTAACAAATATAAGATAGGCAAGCCTGCATTAAAATATATATATATCTGTTATTGATTTGTCAAAGAGAACAGTTCCTTTTCTTTGCTTTAGTTTCATTGGTCAAGTCTAGCAATTGTCTCAATAATATAATGTAAAATTACAGAATTTTCAAGAAATTACTCTAACTAGGTGGAGCTGCAACAAAACAGTGTAAGATATAATATCCCTGCTGATGACATTATTTTGTTCCCCAAAAATCTGCTCCTCCTTTTAAAACATTCAACCAATATTCCATCATTAGGTAGATTCTCTCTCTCTCTCTCTCTCTCTCTCTCTCTCTCTCTCCTCCCCTCCCTCCCTCCCTCCCTCCCTCCCTTTCCCTCCCTGCCTCTTCCCCCCTCTCTCTACCTCCCTCCCTCCTTCTTTCTCACTTAGTTTCCAGAAACTCTAAAGTACCCTTTTTTAAACTCTTCTCTCTTTTGCATGGAAGATTCCTATTTTGGGGAAGGAACATCACTTGGAGAACTAAGATATCTAGGTTCTCAAGCAAAAGAAATCACATTCATTTGTGTTTATTGGATTTGAACAAAAGTACAAGCTTAGCAACATAGTTAAATGCATATTGCTCTGATGTTCCCTACAAAAAAATGAAACGAACAAACCCTCCAGTTTCTGGTCCATGTAGCAGAAATCCCTGAAGCCCCATTCTTCGCAGAAATGAAGCTATTATATAGTTTTAAATTTAAGGCACAAAATGAGAATTTCAGCATCCATAATTGCAAAGCCTGTTTTTGTAGATTAAAATTGCAAATGCAAAAATACATTTGGATAGGTTTCTTTGCTTTTTCCATGTTAAATAATTGAACGAAGAGTTTTCCAAACAAAACATTTTCCCCAAGGAAAGTTAATGAACCAGATTAGCAAACGCAACATAAATTGAGTTAAGGATATTCATTATATACCGATTGCATGTATTTGTAATCACACATGCATTCTTATACATCTAGATAAAGATATAGACGTGGAGAGATATACCCGTTGCAAGCCTCATGAAATCCATATGTGCTTTGATGAAGCCCTAACTCTTGTTAAAATTACTCAGATGAAAAGCGTTCATATATACAGGGAGAGAGGGAGAAAGGAAGAGAAGGAAGGAAGAAGGAAGGAAGGAAGGAAGGAAGGAAGGAAGGAAGGAAGGAAGGAAGGAAGGAAGGAAATGTGAAGTAACCTTGATTTAATATTGAATCAGTCTAAAGGAGAAAGACTTTAAGTGAGATAATGCAAAATTTTCTAATTTGCTATATGTAACGCCCCATATAATTATGATAATATGTCAGAATAAGTAAATCTGAAATATAAGGAGAGAATAAAATTCTCTAGTAAAATATGGACACCAAAGCTGCATCCTACAGACATACAACAGAAATCTAAGGTCATATTGGTCCATGGGAAAAATATTTATCTATGAAAATAATAATCCAGGGCTAGATTTTTCTTACTAGTTCTAATCAAATCCACATAAAAATTGTGCAAGCTTCTTCTTGCAGAACTCTGTTACAAAGAATAATTTAAGGGAGATGATGTACGCAGGTCATTGCAAACATTCTGAAAAAGTCATCTATAATGCTAAATAAATAAGATAAAAATGTACAGCCCCACCTCTCAAAACGATATGCTTGTTTTGGAAAGATTAAAGTGAGGCTTTGTTGTCGGTTTCACATTAAAATCCAAACCGTTGGAGCGGAAATATTTATGTAGTGTTTTCTTTAAAGCATAATAGTTCTCCCCAATTTCAGAAGGAAAAAAAAGCTGTAAGAGAATTCATCCCAGGTGTTGTGACTCAGCAGAAGTTTGCTGTGAGTTGAGTCGGGATGCAAGATTAACAATGCAGCTGGGGCTCGTTAGTGTGGTCTTCTGGAGATAAAAGGACGGATGGTGCCACGCCCTGGTTGCAGAAGTCAATGTTCATCGTTCCTCGGTCGTGGTTTGTTTGTGAGAGGCACTTGGAGAAGTGAATTGCTTTGTAAGAGATCTTTGTTTTTGCATTCTGTTACCTTCTTGCCAGAGACTTTATTTATGTTTATTTTTGGGCTCGCAGCCAGTGTGAGTTGAGGCTGATAAAGTTCTTTCCTTTTAAGTCTGTCTGACTGTCGTCTTTGAATGAGCAAAGAAGGGGGGGGCAGAACACCAGGCTATGACAAAACAAAGCAGAATGGAACCAAAGAATTGTGTTTTTAAGATATAACAATAATCTGAAGATACGTCCAGGTCTTCCATTATGGGTGGTGTTAGATTGCTTATAGCAGGGCTGTCAAACTCGCAGCCCATGGGCCTGATGAGTCACAGGCTGGCCACACCCATGCCCAGTTTAGTGAAGGGGGGAAAAGTCATGATACAGTCATATGACGCATATGACGTGATAATGCGAGTTTGACACGCCTGGCTTATAGCAATGGCACTTAGACTTATATACAGCTTTACAGCTCTCTCTAAGCGGTTTACAGAGTCAGGATATTGCCCCCAACAGTCTGGCTCCTCATGATTAATAAAAAAAGGGAAGAAAAAGTGTGGGAGGGAAGTCTTTCACTCACTGCATTACTCAGAAATCAAGCATGACCCAATTAGTTGATGTGTATCCGATTATATTTCAATCGTATCTATTAATGCATACTGAAAATAGAATGTTGCTTCTGACATAGAAGTGAACACATCACACTCATGTCATCAAAGGGAAAGTATATGATTCTTCATTAATAACCACAATTAAATGATTTTTGTATTTATCACTTACATCTATGGGGGGGAGGGGTATAATAGTTTCCATGGGGCTGACACCACAATTCTCTGAAATGTGAAAAAAAAAAGCTTTTTAAAAATCTCCGCTATCTGTGCTTTTCTTTCTATTTCTTTTTTTAATTCCTGAATTAAGTACGTAAAGAATCACGAAAGGGTCACACGTTGCACAGTTAAGCAGGGTTTGCTTTCAAGTAAAAGTGTTATATTATATAAATATAATATAAAAGGGTTATATTATTCATGCTCTTGTCCACACCCCATCCTTCATTACTTAGATAACTCATAAAAGACTCTGCCTGAGCCGAAGTAACCCCCCCTTTCACCACCACCCCCCAAATTGAGAAAAAAATAGTTAATTTGAAATTTACCTTCTTTTCTGGTCTCCAGATACAGATCAGGAAACTATAGAGCAGTGATGAAAAGGAGCTTTTTTCCTTTCTTTTTCCCATGATGGTGCAGGAGGGAAAATGAGATAAGAAAGGTTTCCCCCTGTTTTATGATAACTCTGATTCCGACTTTGTATTTTAAAAAAAATGGATAAAAGTCACTGAGTTAGTTCAGGCACCGAAGATATTGTTTCCCTTCAAACCAATACCGTTTTCACTTTCTTTGTACATCTATCATTGGATGAAAGGTGAATCCCTTACGCGTGGGAAGAATTAGATTGTAGTATACAATTATGCCTCTCCTCATTTCACTACTGAAGTATCTTTAAGTCTGTAAGAATCGGTAAAGTAGAAAGCTGCCTATGTCCCAAGGCCTCCAAGTGTCTCAGCTATTTTTGTCCAGATACATAATATTGTTAAAGCTCTATAGTCATACATAGGTGTTGTGGCCCAGCAGGTGCCGTTGGAGCTGCCACCAGACTGTATGATTGACACAGAGTATTTTGCCATTGAAGTGAGAGCCAAAGCTTTTAGATCATCTGTGTACTTAATATGAATTTCAGACTTTTGTGAATCCTTCCCCTTCTCTTTCAGACCCATCATTTGAAGAAATAAAAAGAAATCTCAAAATATAGCCTCAAAAAGTTTGATTAAACATACTTATCAGAGCTAGAATTTCTGTTTTTTTCTTTCTTCTTTCTTTTTGTGTGAGTTGCAATTTGACAATAGCCAAATAAAACAGGAACAATATTATGCCCCCCCCCCCAAAAAAAAAAGATCCGCACAGAGAAACTAGAGACTATAAGGCAGGGGTGTCAAACTCACAGCATCACATTGTCATCACATGACTTATCGTGACGTTTTTCCCCTTCACTAAACTGAAGGTGGGTGTGGCCAGCACATGGTGCATCTAGCTCATTGGCTGGGAGTTTGATAGCCCGCTATAAGGCATCTGGAAATTAAATTGTAGGGTGAACATTTAAGGAAAGTAGGTATTCTTACCTTTAGTCTTAAGAGAAGGACTTGGGGAAGACAATGTTAGCAATCTTCCAATACTTGAAGGATTATCACAGGGAAGAGGGCATCAATTTAGGCTCTATAGC
>NW_028261392.1:64146892-64154392 GCF_051295495.1 Thamnophis sirtalis | reverse complement strand
CCATCTATCCATCCATCCATCTATCACCTATCCATCCATCCATCCATCCATCTATCTATCGCAGGGGTAGTCAACCTTTTTATACCTACTGCCCGCTTTTGCATCTCTGTTAGTAGTAAAATTTTCTAACCGCCCACCGGTTCCACAGTGATGGTGATTTATAAAGTAGGGAAGTAACTTTACTTTATAAAATTTACAAAGCAGAGTTACAGCAAACCCCCACCGCCCACCATGAAAGCTGGAACGCCCACTAGTGGGCGGTAGGGACCAGGTTGACTACCACTGATTTAAGGCTTCCTCAGTATATTAAAAGTATATTAAAAAAAATAAAGAGTAACTGCAACAGCAAAGAATGCTAGAAAATCAGGAACCAAAACAGCTAAGTCAATAGGTGTTCTTTGTCTGTCTATCTGTCTGTCTATCTGTCTTCCACAAGTACTCCTTTAACAATCTTTAGGACTTGGTTGCTTAGCAAAGCAGTTGCTAAGTGAAGCTTCAATTGTACTTATGTTTTTACTTCAACTTTGCTTGAGACGGTCATAAATATAAGGATTGTTTGCAAAGTTATTTTTTCATCATTGTTGCAACTTCAAATGGTTGCTAAATGGTGACTCAGCCTGTATCTGTCTCTCTCTCTCTCTCTCTCCGTCTGTCCATCCATCCAACCTAAATTTATACAGATAACGACCTCACAAATGTGACTTTGGGCAGGGTACAATAAAACCAATGATTGAAAACAATCTTAAACAACCATTAAAACAATTAGACATAAATGTCAACAAGACTGCGTGAGAATGCTTCAAGGCAAATGATAAATCATTAAATCAAAGTGAACTGTTTTAAGCAGTTCAGGAGAGCAGGCTAAAATATGCATACCCATATTTTGATGCAGTTTCAACAGCAGCATTCCTTTTGTCATTCGCTTTGGTTGTGTATTATCTTGGAATTCCTTTGGCAAGCTTACTTCAACTATAATTAAAAGAAATAAGACAAAAGCATGAGTTTGTGTTGTGGCCCAGCAGGAGCCGTTGGAGCTGCCACCAGACTCCGACAGCGAGGGGCCCTATGAGTCGGCTCTGGAGGATGTGGAGGACTCTGGACAGGGTTCCGACTCCGAGCAGGGCGCAGAGAGGCTGGTTGGCCACCAGGAGGCACCTGAGCCTTGGACCAGTGGGGAGGAGACAAGGGAGAGTGATCCGGACGCCAGCAGCGAGTTGTTCCTGAATGCCCGGCACCGAAGAGCTAATAGGCGTCAGAAACAGTTACACAGTTACAGGAGGTAATTGCACTCAGCTGGTGGTCATTAGGCTCCTCTCCAGACTATAAAAAGACTGCTTGTGCACACACGCCTCTTGTAGAAGTCAACGCATTGACTACAAGTTGGAGAACTTTTGTAACTAGCTTGGCAGGCTGGTTTGCTGCCAAGGCTTGTCTGAGTTGCTGTCAAGATCCTTATCTGTTTGTTATGCTTGGCTTTCAGCCACCGAGGTTTTGGTGTCTTGCTAATAAAGTACATTCCAGTTAAGCTTGTCTCGGCATTCGTTACTGGACGGAGGAAGGGGTCAGAACAGTTTGTATGTTCCTTTTCCAATGTTCCTTTTCTTCATCATAAATTTAAAAAGCGTTTTTTTTTTCAGAGCCTAGGATGGAAAAACCAACTCTATGTATGCAAATTCTTGTTGTGTAAATTTAATTTTGCATACAAGATATAAGCAGCCCTGGGCCTTACTTAGACACCAGTGCCTTTCAATTCACACCCCAAGGCAGATTATCCAAATAAACCACATGAAATAATTTTTAAGACACGCATTAGTAATTATTAAATACCTGGAACTCTGAAGAACTGAACAAGAAATGAATTTCACTATTCTTTTTTAAAAAAAAAAAACATCAGGAGGAGATGAAAACAGTCTTGTATTATTAATTCCCCTTCCCCTTGTGTATAGCCAAATGTACATAGATTTCTTTCACACAAAATTTTCCCAAAGATTTCTTGCAGAATACTCAGCATCAGCAATTCTTCTGTGCTACACTTATTATTTGAAAGAATGACATATAAACTATGTAAACAGCTTTTACATAGATCCATCCCAACAATGGAGACAACAATGTGCAGCAATTATCTCCCCAAATAAAGAACCCACTTAAAGCAAGTCAATTTGTTTTTTCAATATTTCCATCTACAATCATTTTGTAAGTTAGTCAACGTTTCTTTCTATAGTTTGCAAAACCTAAGAATCGACAGAATATATTCCACAAGTTAGTTTACTTAACACAATGGAATATCTGTCATTGTAACCAGTCGGAACTATTTAAAAAAACGCTAACTTATGGGAGAGCAGTCAAGGGGCATAATCATAGTATTGTGTTCCTTAGTTACTGGAAATTCTACCCAGGCGATTTCTACTAGACAATGTTGAACATAAATTTTAGGATTGTGTCCTAGGGCAACCTGCCCCTTACTTTTTACATAGAAATGGATTTTACAAATGTTTCTTTGCAAATCTGAATATCCCGCGTGGCTATCAGATATCAAAACGGGTTTACTCGGAATTTATATTATTAAAATTGGCAGTGTCAAATTTGTTCTTTCTTAATAGGCTGTGGGGTATTAAGGTCAACATTTATTTATTATTTATTTATTTATTAGACTTATATACCGCTTCATAGGGCTTTCAGCCCTCTCTAAGCGGTTTACAGAGTCAGCATATCGCCCCCCCACAGTCTGGGTCCTCATTTCACCCACCTCGGAAGGATGGAAGGCTGAGTCAACCCTGAGCCGGTGAGATTTGAACAGCCGAACTGCTGAACTGCAGTCAGCTGAAGTAGCCTGCAGTGCTGCATTTAACCACTGCGCCACCTCGGCTCATAACATAAAATGAAGTAAGCTCAACAATTTGACCAAATGTTTTTTTACACTTTTTTTGCTGTTTTTCTAACAAACAAGAAAAGCGGAAGGACGCTCCTCAGAAGCGATGACATCACTATGTCAGACTCAGTTCTATTGGTTACTGGCTGAGTTAACCCATGCATGACCGCTGTCTCCGCCAGCTTTGGCGAACAATCTGATTCTCAGCAGCTACATTTACCTGTATTTGTTTCCTCAGCAACATGCAAATCATCTGATTGAACAGCTTGATCCAACATTTCAAGAAAACGCTCCTGGATTTCGCTGGTTGTCTCATAACCAAATTTATAATCACAAAGCAACACATTGGATCCCACAAGGAGAGCGAAAACTCGGCAAGGTAAGTTCTCAGAATCTAAAACAAAAAGAAAGGAAATTCCTTATTAGTTACTAATTAAAAAAAAAGCTTGAAGTATTGAAGTATTTAATAAATTTATAGGCAGCCCAATCCCGGAAGGACTCCGGGCGGCTTACAGAAATACATTTCCAAAAATAAAGAATTAAAATAGAGAGAATAATAATAATAAAAACAGATTAAAAGATCACTTCATACACTCAATCTGGACGGGGTTGGACCTCATTCATGAGGTCAACAGCCCCAGGCCTGCCGGAATAGCCAGGTTTTGGTAGCCTTTCGGAAGGCCGCGAGAGTGGGAAGGATCCGGATCTCTGGGAGTAAAGGAACACTGCTGTATATTGTTCACACCCTGTACACAAATCATGGCTGCACATATAATTTTTAACAGGGTAAGACATTTCATATATGAAATGAAACATATATACAGCATCACTATTACTTTTGGATAAGTGTAATAATAATAATACACTGGCAAGATTCCCAGCATCCAATTAATATTAAATTGACTGCTTATACTTTTATAATACATTGAAGAGTGTTGCATGCATCTTCTGGGTTAATCGGTAAGAGGTAAAGGCCCTGATGATGTTGCCTAGTTGGGTAACGAGATGTCTGCAAGCAATTAACCAAATTCAGAGAGCATAGTTCAGCCTATGCTCTGAGCTATATATATATATTCTCTTCTCTTGACTTGGGAGAAAAGGCTGTCAAAACTCAATTTCAAAATCACTGAATTTGAGCAGCACAATTATGTCCAGGTTTTTTTTTAGTTTCCTAGTGTTTTTTTATGGAGGTAAGGACATTTTAAGAATGGAAGAATGGTAAGGATGTTTGCTCCTGTCTATATCTCTCTCCCCCCCCTTTAAAAGCCGCTCAAAAAGGGAGAGAATGTGGAAAATTCCTTCTGATGACTTCTGAGCATCCATGGATTATCTGCTGCGAGCCTTCTAAAAATTGGAAGATTGGATTAAAGGCCCCAATTCCTAAAACAGCATCCTGACTCAAGATAGGATGAAGCAGTAATTGTGCTCAGCGGCTGATGGCTAAGCATGTCCTATGAAGAGGCCAGAAAAATATTATTTACAACTATTATACTAAAGCTGGAGAAGCTCTCGTGTGTAATTCTTATCTGTGGAAGTCTGGGTTGCTGCCAAAGTCTTGTCGGTGTGTTAATTTACTGGGAATAAATTGTCTAGCAGTAATCTTGTGTCGTGCATACATACATATATAGTGCAACAGCATTCACACATAAACACAAATATGCTACCTGAAGAGTTAGTTAAAAATTATAAGTCACTTGGCATTATTAAAGATGAAAGCTTTCCAAAAACAGATAAATTAGCATTGTGAATAAGTTGTCTATTTCTGCACAGGACATGCAAGAATATGGAAAAATAAAAAGACAAGAGAAACTTGTCCATATACATTATTCAGTTTGATCAGTTCTCCAAAAAACAACAGATCTTCTGCTTCTGAGAAAAATATAAATAAAGTGGTGAGGTGTTTGGAATTCTCTTTAGACACAATGGCATAATTTTCACCATATTGTTTATTCCAGGTATAATGCTAGGACGCTTAATATAATTTCCTTCAATATAGGGCAGCATAATTTGTCAAAAATGCCAAGTGGGTTCTAGTTTTACTCACACATCCCTTACTTATTTTCTAAATATTGTGACAGAGAAGTCCAAAATTAAAATATTTATGCAAAGTGCACTTTTAGAAAAAAAAAATGTATAGAATAATGACGATGCCCTTTCTAAAAACGTGGAAATAAGCTCAAATAAAATTAGTTTGGAGGAACTACATTAATTTTTTTAAAGCATATGATTTGGTTATTAGGCTCCTCCTTCTCTTACTTTTCTTTCCTGGTGTTTCATTGGCAAGCAAATCTTCAAACAATATTTCACAACGATCGGAGAGAGTGTTTATTATGTCTCTCTTCAAGGCCTACAAAAGAAACACAGAATAACATGTATAAAAGCTATGCGTGCGCAAAACGCACCATTCTGAGCCAATCCTTGGAGGATCCATGAGGTCAGGAAAAGAATAGAAATGCTCTGAAGTGCTATGCAACACTTCTGTTACCAGCTTTGTATATTCCTAATACATGCTCCTTTTAAAACTTACAATATGAACTGAATAACTTATAAAGAGCCGAGGTGGCGCAGTGGTTGGGCTGCAGTACTGGAGGCCACTTCAGCTGACTGTTATCTGCAGTTCAGCGGTTCTAATCTCTAATCTCAGTGTTGACTCAGCCTTCCATCCTTCCGAGGTGAGTGAAATGAGGACCCAGACTGTGGGGGCGATATGCTGACTCTGTAAACCGCTTAGAGAGGGCTGAAAGCCCTATGAAGCGGTATATAAGTCTAACTGCTATTGCTATTGATGACGAAAGGGATGCACGCCGTCGAAAGGCTACTCGGCGTCAAGAACAACTACGTAATTACAGGAGGTAATTACGCTCAGCTGATGGTCATTAGGCTCCTCTCCCAGACTATAAAAGAGACTGCTTGTGCCACGCCCTTCTTGCAGAAGTCAACGTTTGGGACTAAAGAGAAATGAACTTGGCAGGCTGGATTGCTGCCAGAGTTTGTTTGCATTGCTGCCAAGGTTTGTCGGACTTGCTGCCAAAGTCCTTATCTATTTGTTTATTTGGTTTTCAGCCACCGAGAGTCTGGACTTGCTATTAAAGGACATTCTCATTAAGTGTGCCTCAGCTTTCGTTACTGGACGGAGGAGGGGGTCAAAACAGTTTACCATTTTTGAAGAAATGCATGCATGGAACCTCTAGTCAAAAAAGCTTGGAATATTGTAATTATATCCCTTATCTGCTATCAAAATCAGAGATCTTGGGTGGAACATGAAAACAAGCAATTTTTTTTCAAAGAGGAGGGATAGTAAAAATACCTGAACAGCATCTTTAACTTTAGGTTTGTTATTATGGATGTAAGCTTTACATTTTAAAGCTCCTTTAAGATTTATGGAACCACTGCAGATTTGGACTGTAGCTGTTGATCTGGAGTTTGTACTTTGCCCCTGAAACAAAGAAGAATCAGAAATCACAAATAGTACACACGTTAGCCAATTCCACCCTATCTTTAATAAAGGTAAACTCCACTGTAAGTTCTATTTCTTTTATTAGACTTCCACATCATTGTAATTTCCAAATGGTCCTCTTAGTTACCAACATCAAAATGTACAATACTGAAACATCCTTGGTAAAGAAATAAAAACACGACTACCCTGAAAGTAAGTCTTAGCTTGATTTTTACATGTGCACCCAAATATAAACCCTACCCACCCCCCAAAAAGCCACAATTAAGACCCCACTCCAGGCTCCTGCCGGGCCACAACAGTAAACAGACTTCAAATATATATTAGCCCACTGTAGTTTTGTCATTTATTGTCCCAATACATTTTCAAACATCTGATTGTGTAACAATAATTTTGGGGATAGTGTTGACAGGGTGAGCATAACTGGAGTGGCAGAAGAGCCGAGGTGGCGCAGTGGTTAGAGCGCAGTACTGCAGGCCACTTCAGCTGACTGTTATCTGCAGTTCAGCGGTTCTAATCTCACCGGCTCAGGGTTGACTCAGCCTTCCATCCTTCCAAAGTGGGTGAAATGAGGACCCAGACTGTGGGGGGCGATATGCTGACTCTGTAAACCGCTTAAAGCCCTATGAAGCGGTATATATATATATATATAGGTTTGTACAAATGACTTTTCTAACAAAGTGTGATATGTGAACATAGCCAGAGCCTCTTGCTTGTGTCTGAGGAAATGAAAGATGCTGAGAATAAGAAGCATTTTTTTTTGTCTTTGATTTCAAACTCCATCAACCTGGAGCCCTGAGGCTTTCCTGAAGGCCTCTGACAGGGAAACTGAGGCCGAGGGTGACACGCACACACACACACACACACAGTGGTAGAAATAGTGGGCTGGCAGCAGCCTCCTTCTGGGCAGGGCTGTTGGTGCCGCCACCGCCGCAAAGGGAGTCAGTGGAAGACCCTCACGAAAATAAGACCTGGTGAAAATAAGACCTTTTTGGTTGACAAAATATATATATAAGAACAGGTCTTATTTTCAAGGAAACATGGTAGTACATCACACAAGATAGCATTGCTCCAATTATCCCCAAGGTGGCGCAGTGGGTAGAGTGCAGTACTGCAGGCCACTTCAGCTGACTGCTAGTTCAGCAGTTCAGCGGTTCAAATCTCACCGGCTCAGGGT
>NW_028261392.1:64134392-64144392 GCF_051295495.1 Thamnophis sirtalis | reverse complement strand
TTAAAAAAAAAAAAGAAAGAAACAAAACTAAGCATAATTATTGGTATTCTAAAGAAATATAGAAATAAGGATTAGATAAGAACTAGGAATCATTCTAGGCGAAAGCAAGAAATGAGGAGGGAGGAGACAGAAAAAGTTAACATAACAGCAGGCTTTAATTATACATTTTTCCACTCTGCTGGATAGTAGGAAAGTTTAAAACTTGGACTCCTTCATGTACCAAAACTGGAAATGTTCATTTCACCATAAACTGTACATAATTTTTTAGGAAGTTAGAGGGGAAGAAAAATCCACATTAGACCAAAATAGATCTCTCTATTTTGAATGTAGTCAATCCATCTTCGCCATTGCAACTTGTATTTCTCATCTGAATAGTCTTTCCAATATGCTGAAATTTTAGCCATCTCTTCTAAGTTTACTACTTTTAACGTCCGTTCTTGAATAATAAGCAATTCTTCCTTCTTCCAGCAATCCCAACCGTGGTCTTAAATCAAAGACCACCTGTATTTTTTCAAAATGTTCTGAAATAAGGAGATCAACTCTCCCTCTATCTCTGCATGGGTAATATGGATTTTTTTTAAACCCAAATGTAACCATAACTCTATGTAATGATATAGAGCCGAGGTGGCGCAGTGGGTAGAGTGCAGCACTGCAGGCCACTTCAGCTGACTGTTATCTGCAGCTCAGCGGTTCAAATCTCACTGGCTCAGGGTTGACTCAGCCTTCCATCCTTCCGAGGTGGGTGAAATGAGGACCTGGATTGTTGTTGGGGGCAATATGCTCACTCTGTAAACCGCTTAAAGAGGACTGAAAGCCCTACAAAGCGGTATATAAGTCTGCTATTGCTATGTAATAGTTTTGGGGCTTGTTTAGACATTCATATATGAGCCCTAGTGAGATTTATTAATCCCAGCTAATGCCCGTTCATAATCAATTCTAAAAAAAACCTCTACCTTAACATATTGTCCAAATTGAACATTATGTATTATTAAGTTACTACAGTAAATGTCAATGTACTTCTTTAGCATGCACTGTTATTAGTGGTTCACTTTAACAAAGTAAGATCTTTATTACGGTCAAAGACCAGCAATATACATTTGTCTTTACACTATATTAAAAATACTAACATTAAAATATAATTTAAAAGTATTTACATTAAAAGTGGATAATAACATTATGGTCCAAAGATTGTTAGAGGTATGTCCAGATAATTGGTACAAGATGGTACTATATTGTAGCCAATTTTTTCCTTATGGACATTGCAGCAGCACAGAATTTTGCCACTGCAGACGTGGTAACCGGGTTAGTGTCCTGGAGGAGGAAGCCTAGATAAAAATGGTCTGCCCTCCCTGGGAATCTCTCTAATAAGGGGAGAATATGTGCAGACCTACAAGCTCTGTATAGCTCGCAGTGTAATAGAACGTGTGAATTATCTTCCACTTCTCCTTTGCCACATAGACAAACCCGTTCTGCTATAGGTGTTCTCTTATACCTGCCCTGGAGGAGTGCTGAAGGAAGAATGTGAAATCTGGCTCTGAAGAAAGCTATTCTTTGTTTTTTGGGGAGATCAGTTCGTTTAGATATCTTGCCGCACTCCCTGTTTGATTCTGTCCCTACTGTGGAGAGGCAACCTATTTAGTTCTTCTTGGAACTCCATGTCCTTCAATCTATTAATTACTACTTGCTTTGCTTGCTCAAAGCCTGGGGACATTAATAATAATGATGAAACCACTTTAACAAAAGTTTCAATTGTTCTCAATAGAGTATCATACAAGCAGCTTCAGAGGACAATGATTCCAACATTGTTCACCACCTACCTGCCCTTCCAATAAGTCAGCATCTTCCTCTCTGGCTTGTCCGTTTATCAAAAAGACAGCTTCCTCTATCTGTTGAGCCCAACGCTTTAATCCGTTCTACAAAACAGAATCAAAAAAAGAGTTAATTTTACTAAAAGATCTAATGTATTTCTGACCAGTGTTAAGCGAAATACATTTAAATAACTTTAAAAGCATAAACTCCTGGGCAACCCTCAGATGTTCTCTTCCAAACGTAATTTAAATAATTTTAGATCATGAAGCAGACAAGTTGATTCTGTCTAATTTTTGACACTAGCTTCTAAGGAACAGGCCTTAGCTGTCATAGGTGGATGCAGCGTTTAAATAAAAAGATATAACACGATCTCTAAGCCACTGTTAACGTAGTGCAGAGGTTGATTGATTGATTACATTTATATGCTGCCCTTTTCCCCGAAGGGGACTCAGGGCGGCTCACAATTCAATCAGGGAAGGAGGTACAGACAGGGGGATAAAAAAGACGAGACATAACAATACAAAATTTAAAAACACACAACAACCATACCATTCGAGGGGGGGGGGGGGCAAAAACTCTTTAGCCCCAGGCCTGTCGGAACAGCCAGGTTTTAAGGGCTTTGTGGAAGGCCTGGAGGGTGGTGAGGGTTCGAATCTCCACGGGGAGTTCGTTCCAGAGGGTTGGAGCAGCCACAGAGAAGGCCCTCCTCCGGGTAGTCGCCAGTCGGCATTGGCCGGCGGATGGAATTCGGAGGAGGCCTAATCTGTGGGATCTGATCGGTCTATTGGAGGTAATTGGCAGCAGGCGGTCTCTCAAGTACCCAGGTCCAATACCATGAGGTGTCAAAATGGCAGCCTGCGGGCCGGGTGCGTCGTGCGCAGGCCGTGCCCACACCAGGTCCGCAAAGGCAAAAAAACATCGCAATACGTCACAATATGCCATCAAGTTTGACACTTGTGACTTTGTGTTTCAAGGTCTTAACTCTCCTTTATCTTGAGTATGGACGTGCTAGATTACCAATGAAAGGATGGTATGTTATTATCCGAGTATTTGGTAGTGAATGGCCACCGTTGATGATCTCTTAATGTTGACATTTACTGTTGTGTACTAGTGGTAAAGGATGTACAGTATTTTTAAACCCAGAAAGTTACGTTTAACCTTATTATTTCCATTCCATTGCTCATTTTGATATCGGATTATCAAGAGTAGCAATGGACAGCGTTCGGAATACATATAGTACTGATAATCTCTCCTTAAAATCAAGACAAAAACAGAAAGACGTTAAAGAAAGTCCTGTTGGAGAAGAAAGTAGCTGTGTGAGGGACTTACAAGAAATTATGGATACCAAAGAAAGATGTGCAGGCAAAAGATTAAGGAAGGCAAAAGAATGGCAACAGATTTTTTTGATATAATTAATAACACAAAGTGAGTTTTTTTTAGTTACCCTTGTATTTTTTTCTAGGTTGTGGCTGGCTAACGTGGCAGGGAGAGGAATATGTATATTAACATTAATTGTGCATTCTAAAGATATCCAAGAAGCAGAAAGAGCATTCTGATATTTCCAGTCGGCTGGCTTAGCTGTACTCTAAAGAGAGGGGGGAAAAAGAGGCTCAATTACTACAGTAAATAATCCAATAATCTCAAAATATAAATGGTAAATCATCCAATTTACATGATTCGATCTATGCATTTATTTATGAATTCAATAAGGTATCCCAAAGTAGGCACATACAGAATTCCGCGACCCGACAAAATGTGCGCACGACAAAGGCGCGCCGACAAAACCGCGGTGACATCATCAATGCGCCGACAACAGCGCGCCGACAGAAGCACGATTTAAATTAAGGTAAGGGTTAGGGTCAGGGTTAGGTTTACGGTTAGGTTTAGAGCACGCTTCTGTCGGGGCGCTGTTGTCGGCGCGCTTCAGCGCTCATTCGTCGGCGCGGTTTAGAACTCGCGGTTTTGTCACCGCGGTTTAGTCGGGCGCCCTTTTGTCGGGCGCCCTTTTGTCGGTGAACCACAGAATTCTAGTTTGCGTATGTGTAATTGCTGCTCCCAAACATACTTCTTTCATGCAAATTTTGAAACGGGAGCTGGCAGAGCCCCTACTGAAATCTAAGAAGAAAGATAGTTTATTTATTTATATCCTACCGTTATTGTTTTCATAAACAATTCAAGGCAGCAAGCATACCTAATACTCCATCCTCCTCCAAATTTTCTCCACAACAAACAGAGTTGGCCTGGCCCTTGACCAGACAAATGCGCGCACGACAAAAGCACACAGACAAAACCGCGGCGCTAAAACCGCGATGTCATCGTGCTGACAACAGCGCGCCGACAGAAGCGCGATTTAAGTTAAGGGTTAGGTTTAGGGTTAGGTTTACAGCGCGCTGTTGTCGGCGCGCTTCAGCGCTCATTCATCGGCGTGGTTTAGAACTCGCGGTTTTGTCACCACAGTTTAGTCGGGCACGCTTTTGTCGGTCGCCCTTTTGTCGGTGAACCGGCCTGGCCCAAGATCACCCAGTCAGCTTTCATGCCTAAAGCAGGACTAGAACTCACTGGCTCCCAATTTCTAGCCCGGTGCCTTAACAACCAGGTGGGTGGTTCCACTTAAGATACCACTTAATGGCAGGTAACTCAGTTGAGATTGGCAACCCACATTCAATTCGTTATTTGTTCCCACCCAATATAGAACCTACCTTTGGATCCTGCACATCGTAAGTACGACAAAGTATTCGTTTCCAGTTAAGGAACAGTAACTAATTAGATTTAAGAGATACTACAGTAAGAAGAAGTGTTTAAGACTCTTATAACCCCTCCCAGCCACCTCTAAAGATCTGGCTTAAAATCCAGTCTGTTCAGGTCACGTTTTTGCTTCCTTTTTCCTTTTCAGAGCCGAGGTGGCGCAGTGGTTAGGGTGCAGTACTGCAGGCCACTTCAGCTGACTGTTATCTGCAGTTCGGCTGTTCAAATCTCACCGGCTCAAGGTTGACTCAGCCTTCCATCCTTCCGAGGTGGGTAAAATAAGGACCTGGATTGTTGGGGGCAATATGCTGACTCTGTAAACCGCTTAGAGAGGGCTGAAAGCCCTATGAAGCGGTACATAAGTCTAACTGCTATTGCTAACTGCTATTGCTATTAAGCAACAAACGGAAAGCCATACATATCCAGCACTGCTGCTGATTCATGAGATTAAAATACATTCTGTAGTTAAATAAGTACCATTAATACATCTACTTCAGTAACAATAGTTAACTACAAAAAAAAAATAAACCAAAGAAATGTTGTTACTTATCTTGGACAATCCTTCTTCTCCTATTCTGTTTCTAATAGGCCTTACTACTGTAGAAAGCTGAAACTGTGAGCCTTCTTCACATGAATGCAGAGGTGGTATTCAGCCAGTTCTGACTGGTTCTGCAGAACCAGTAATGGAAATTTTGAGTAGTTCGGAGAACTACCGCAACTAATCTTCTTTTGTTGCCCTGAACAGGAGAACAGAGCTGGAAAGCACGTCAGTGGGGTGGGGAGGGAATGGGGATTTTGCAGTAACCTTTCCCTGCGATACCCACAAAACCATGCGCATAAAGCCACTCCATGCCCACAAAGCCACGGCCCCAGAACCAGTAGCAAAAAAAATTGAATCCCAACACTACATGAATGGTAGAGAATGAAAACATTAATATTTATTGCTAGAGAGTAAATCTCTTGCACTTTCCTATTCTGACCCCCCTCCTTCTCCATCCAGGAACGAAAGCCAAACAGACGTACGAAAGAATGTTTTAATCAGTCCTCTTGCTGGCTGCGAGCCCAAAAGAAACAAAGATAATCACTCTGGCAGAAAGTCCTATAACTCACACGGCACTGCAAACCGGCTTCTCTTATCCAGCCACTTATCCAAGTTGGCTTCTCTCGGTTTGCGAACGAGAACGAGAACGTTGACTTCTGCAAACAGGGTGTGGCACCAGCAGTCTCTTTTATCAGCAGGAGGGGATCTTGATCAGCATCAGCTGTTCGTAATCACCTCCTGTAGTTACTCCGTTGTTCTTTACGCTGAGTAGCCCTGCGCCTGCATGCATCCTGAAACAACTCCCAAACGTTTTCCTGAACACTCCCTTTGATCCAATGCTCTGCCGCCACCTGGTGGCCAACCAGCCTCTCTGCACCCTGCTTGGAGTTGGAACCCTGTCCAGGGTCCTCGACATCCTCCAGAGCCGACTCATAGGGCTCCTCACTGTCGGAGTCTGGTGGCAGCTCCAACGGCTCTTGCTGGGCCACAACAGAAAACCATTCCCATAGATTTGAACATAGCACATCAATATATCAATTAACTTACATTGTAAAAATAGGAGGGTATTTGAATTTTATTTTTTGCTTTTACTAACCAAGATCATAGGGCAGAGCTAGGTACACAACAAACTCACCTTTATCTAATTTTTTGGGGGGAAATGATTTGAATTGTGGCTGCTCTAACTGTACAAAGGTAAAGCGGAGGTAAAACCCGAATTATCAACTGCAATTTAGAAAGATCATAGATCTGATGAGACGGAAAGGGATGCAGAAAGGATACTTCTTTGTAGTTGAACAAAGATGAAGCGCCACTCTTTCCGAGACATCTTCTTCCGCCATGTTCCACAATCTCTTTCTAGCTACAGATTTTTCTACCGCAAAAAGAAGCTAGGACAAAAGCAGAACAAGAACAGAGTCACGTCTGAATCTTAGGCACCTTACCTATCCATCATGGTGGTACAGAGCAGTGGTAGTCAACCTGGTCCCTACCGCCCACTAGTGGGCGTTCCAGCTTTCATGGTGGGCGGTAGGGGTTTTGTCCGATACTGAAGCACTTTCCTTTTTTAAAAATTTAATTGACTTTTTTAAAAAAAATCATAGCATTATTTAAAAACATTTTCATTAGGTTTTCATAAAATCACCATGACTGTGGAACCGGTGGGCGGGTAGAAATTTTTTACTACTAAAAGAGATACAAAGTGGGTGGTAGGTATAAAAAGGTTGACTACCCCTGGTATAGAGTAATAATAAGCATATAGAGTTATTCAAGCCTTTGTTAGATATAGCTCTCTATGTAGCAATACCCAGCCCTGCTCGGAGACGGAACCCTGTCCAGGGTCCTCCACATCCTCCAGAACTGACTCATAGGGCCCCTCGCTGTCGGAGTCTGGTGGCAGCTCCAACGGCTCCTGCTGGGACACAACATCTATCTATCTATCTATCTATCTATCTATCTATCTATCTATCTATCTATCTATCTATCTATCTATCATCTATCTACTTTCTCTTTCATATCTATCTCTCTATCTCTTTCATATCTATCTGTGTATCTATGTATCTATCTATCTACTTTCTCTTTCATATCTATCTCTTTCATATCTATCTATGTATCTATCTACTTTCTCTTTCATATCTATCTCTTTCATATCTATCTCTTTCATATCTATCTCTTTCATATCTATCTATCTATCTATCTATCTATCTATCTATCTATCTATCTATCTATCTATCTATCTATCTATCTATCTATCTATCTATCTATCTCTATTGTACCGCATGGGAATCAATTTCATTTTGGCAACTTACACAGTAGAAAACAAATGTTGTTAACAATCTATAGTAACTGTAAAAAAATAAAACAAATGTTTATGTTAAATAAGAATAAAAACAAAACAAAACATTACTTTTATTATCTACCTTCCTCAGGATATTTTGGGTTTCTTTTGCCAGCTCTGGAACTGAAATGATAAAAACACCAACAACTAGCAGTCCTCCAGGAAGCATTCTTGATACCTAAGAGAATCAAATACAAACATATTGCTGCTACTACTTCTGCTTTGAAAGAGGCAGTGGTACGCCCATTCGTCAAGTGGCCATCCTTAGACCCAAAAGGTTTTTCATTATAGGCCAATCTTTAACTCGTTGAGAAGGTGGTTGGACTGCACCTAATGAGAACTCTTGAGAGATTTTATCTCTCTCTAGATTATCTAGATGTGTTTCAGTCAGGTGTTAGGATGGGTTTGAATACTGAGGCAGCCTTGGTCACACTTGTTTATGACGTGTAGCAAAACCAGGATGGTGTTGTGAATCCAACCTTGTGCTCCTTGATCTTTCAGTGGCTTTTGATAGTCATAATAGCCGTTTAAGTTGTAATTTATAGCTAAACAGGCTTACAATGGCTCAGTTATTACTATGCTTCACCACAGCCCAACGGATCTTCATGTCCTGGTTCTAGAAACTTTGGTAGTTCCACTGCCAGCACCTGCCTTCTGGGGCAGTGGTCCCCAACCTTTTTGGCTCTGTGAATTGGTGATGGCAGCAGGAGGGGGAAGGACATGGTTTCGTGCATGCACCACTTGTGCAAATGCAATTTTGCGCACTCGCCCACTGCTTGGGCGGTCCGGTTCACAACGGGCCAGCACCGAGCCACAGACCAGGGATTGGGTACCTCTGTTCTAGGATGCACTTTATGCAACGTCTTCTCCCTAACCCCAATATGAGAGAAATATGGTTCTCACAATCTCTGGTGAGTAGAAAGTAAAAAAATATATATCCCCCAAAATGGAAATAATTCCATTAGTATGATTTTGTGAACCTAACATAGAAGCATAAGTCCATATATTTCAGTCTTTCTCATTGCTTCATGGGAGATAAAGAAAAACCATACTTTATAAGAAGAAAATGATAACAATAGTTAGGCTTATATACCGCTTCATAGGGCTTTCAGCCCTCTCTAAGCGGTTTACAGAGTCAGCATATTGCCCCCAACAACAATCCGGGTCCTCATTTTACCCACCTCGGAAGGATGGAAGGCTGAGTCGACCTTGAGTCTGGTGGGATTTGAACAGCCAAACTGCTGAACTGAAGTAGCCTGCAGTGCTGCATTTAACCACTGCGCCAACTTTAAATATACAGATATTCAGTGTTGGAGAGAATTACCATAACCCCTTGATTAAGAAAAAAAAATATTCAATGGTCTGAGAGCAGAACATAGGACCATTGACCTCAGACTAACCAACCAGAGATCACCTTGCCAAATTTAAATATAAGAACCTGGTTAATCCCTTTTTCACTGAAAAGCATCTCATGCTGCCTCTTAAGAGGACAGTCATGGTTGACAGCAAAACATCAGAATACTAGAAAACCAGATCATGTCCACTCATCCCAGAAGCTCATCACGGTCCGAAATCCTTTCTACCTTCCCCAGATGGAAGGTCTAGATCACTCAATTGTGTCAAACTCAATTACGTTATGTGACATATGACATTTTTTGCCCTTGTGGTGCTGGGGTGGGCATGGCGTTGCGCGTTTACCTATCCCGCCCGTGCGCTGCCAGTTTGATAGGCCTGGTCTAGAGGTATCTGCCTTATAGCAATAGCAATGGCAGTTAGACTTATATACCGCTTCATAGGGCTTTAAGCGGTTTACAGAATCAGCATATCGCCCCCAACAATCCAGGTCCTCATTTCACCCACCTCGGAAGGATGGAAGGCTGAGTCAACCCTGAGCCGGTGAGATTAGAACCGCTGAACTGCAGATAGCAGTCAGCTGAAGTGGCCTGCAGTACTGCACCCTAACCACTGCGCCACCTCGGCTCTTATGTCTATATGACAGGACATCTCACCCACTTGAGAATGTCCTAGAATACCTAGGAATATAGCAACAAAGCTATATTCAATATGGCAAAGTTTTGGCATAATTGTAATATTTATGAGTGTTCTGGGTTTAAATTAATGTCTAGAAACAGTAGAAAACAGCATTAACTTTAAAAAAAACAATCATTATGAAGCTGAGACAGGCTTACAAAAAAATTCCTTTTCTACAGCAAAGTAAGACCATTTTTATTACTTGTATGGCATGTGCTGCTATCCATTCTTCATCAATAGTAGACAAGTCTGTATGGTGATTTACACCACTGTTACTTTCTTCCTCTTTTACAGGAGTTCGAATGGCCAGCAAAACATAATCTCTTTGCTGGGAACACTGAAAAATAGAAAAGATAAAGAAAAAAGCAGTCAATACAGTTCATTTAAAGGCACTTTACACAATGGCATCAACTGGACTTTATGTAGCCTACATGTATTTCTAAGAATTAATGTATGTATCTCTGCAGTGCACATCATCAGAAACTTGATTCTAAATGAGAAATGCAGGCACATCAAACACAAAGCGAGTGTAAATAGCC
>NW_028261392.1:64041892-64129392 GCF_051295495.1 Thamnophis sirtalis | reverse complement strand
GTGTATGGAGTTCTTGAACTGGCAAAAAAAAATGTGTGATACCTAGTTAGAAATCATTGTACTCTGTATATTCCATTTTAAATTTTTGTATGCCATTCAAAGTCACTGAAAGTGAGTGGGCAGCCATGTACATTTCTACTCCTCCAAATAACTAAATAAAAATATTTCACCTGTGATATTTTCAAAATAACATTGATTTGTGAAAAGCCAGGCACTAGATTGTATCTAGGTAATCAGTACATAAGATTAGATTCATTGGATATGGTTCCTTTATGTAAGTTCCATCTCTGAAAAAAATTAAGTTCTAAAGAATATTCACACATTCCTAGCAATGTTGCACATTATTATCTACTATTTAGAGCAGGGACAATTTGCAGGACTCCAGATGTTACTGAAATACAGGCTTCTCCACCTTATTGTTGATTAAAGTGTACTGTATTACATTTTTGAATGTATCACCAACTTTTCATTTAATTAAAAAATACCTACATCCAAAAAGTACCAATCGCCATTATTAGCCATTAGTTTAAGATTCAATATCCATCCTCAAAAGCTTTACATTTTCAAAATGTAAAGATTTTTATAGGTAGTCTTTGACTTGCAAAAGTTCATTTAGTGACCAAAGTTATATTGGCACTGAAAAAAAGTAGCATGACTGTTTTTCACACTTGATGACCATTGCAGCATGCTTATGGTTATGTGATCAAAATTTAGCCAATCGTTTGATATTTATAATGGTTGGAGTGTCCAAGGATCATGTAATCTTTGTGACCTTACAAGCAAAGTCAATAGGGAAGCCAATATCAGTTTACTAATTTTATGTTACTAACTTAACAATTGCAACGATTGACTTAACAACTGTGGCAAGAAAGGTCATGAAATGGGGGAAAATTCGTTTAACAAACGTCTCACTTAGCAACATTAAATTTTGGCTTCAGTTGTGGTCTTAACGTTACGAAGATCTGAATAGATGGGTTAACTGTGCTCATGCTTTCCCCCGCATATCAGAATTTTTTATAACTATGTCTTGTCGCCCTTGGTTCCACCACAAAACCGCGCTCGACGAAACCGCGTACCTGACGTGAGCAGTAAAGCTAAAATTAACGCGTAAACCTAAACCTAACCCCCCCAAACCTAACCCTAAACCTAACCCTTAACCTAACCCTAAACCTAACCCTAAACCTAACCCTAACGCTTAACGTAACCCTAAACCTAACCCTAACCCTTAACCTAACCCTAAATCTAACCCTTACCTTTACGTGAATCGGCTTGCTTTAAAAGCGCTTTTTAAAGCGCCCTTTTTTCTCCGCGGTCGTTGTTGTCGCGCTGCTGATGACGTCAGCGACGCGCTTTAATCGGGCGCGCATTAGTGGACCGCGGTTTTGTCGTGCCACGGTTGCCCTTAACTCTAAATTCCAAACAAGTCATTAGTTTGGTCTGTGGCTGAGTATTATACAATATTCATTGCTTATATAAATATGAGGCTACCAAAGGTTGCTGGCTCTTTGATTATCTTAACAATTTCATTGAAATCAATTTAAGAAGTAATCCTACACGTGCTGTACTGGCATAGATGTGTTAAACTTCCTTGATCGTAATGTCAGAGCTGATGTGGATACAGTTTGATAGAGAAAGAAGGTGGCAAATACATCTGATCCTTCTTCCTCTTCCTAGGCCAAAAGTCACCCAGCTGGTTTTCATGCTTGAGGCGAGACTAGAACTCCTAGCCTCCTAGTTTCTAGCTTGATGTCTTAACCACTAGACCAAAGGTGCAAAGGTTACATTTTTATTTATTTTTTCCTGCAAGGGATAATACTGAAGTGTATTAATGGGTGTTTTTGCAGAGCAACAATACTTTGAAGTTGAAAAACGACTGGCTCAAAGTCAGGAGAGGCTTGTTAATGAAACACAGGAATGCCAGAATCTCCGGGAAGAGCTGACCAAGCTTAGTAAGTATAACTTTGTTTAATGGGTCACAAAATAATATTAGTGTAGTTATATGTCTCTATGGAATTTAAGACAAATACTGAAAAGCTTTGTTTCAGAAAATGAACAATGTGCTATTTCTTTATGATTCCAATCATTTTATGCCACTTACTGTTCAAGATATTAGGAATGAAGACTGAAAATCTAAGTACTATTTTTTACAATAAATACAATACAATAGCAGAGTTGGAAGGGACACTGGAGGTCTTCTAGTCCAACCCCCTGCCTAGGCAGGAAACCTTGTACCGTTTCAGACAAATGGCTATCCAACATCTTCTTAAAAACTTCCAGTATTGGGGCATTCACAACTTCCGGAGGCCAGCTGTTGTCCTTCAATAGGCTGATATAAAAAGAAGGTGGCTTCCAGCTGGTGCATAGCTTTAAAATTACACAAACCAGCATGGGGATTTTATAATGGAAAGAGCTTTTTTTAAAAAAATTATATAGCTTATATGTGATTGAGGCATATTTGAAACGATTATAGGCAGCGGTTTTCTGATTTCAGTACCATAGATGTATAAGAATCTTAGGTCTGAGTATTCCTGGGATAGGAAAGGATATTGTTTGGTCATGTGGTTGCTATTAAATGGTTTATTGTCATACAAAAGTGAGAATAGCCTTCCTTTTGTCACCTACAAAGCCCTTCATGGTATTGGATCTGGGTACTTGAGAGACCGCCTACTGCCAATTACCTCCACTAGGCCAATAAGATCCCATAGATTAGGCCTCCTCCGAATCCCATCAGCCGGCCAATGTCGACTGGCAACTACCCGGAGGAGAGCCTTCTCGGTGGCCGCTCCGACCCTTTGGAACCACTCCCCGTGGAGATTCGTACCCTCACCACCCTCCAGACCTTCCGCACAGCCCTTAAGTCCTGGCTGTCCCGACAGGCCTGGGGCTAAAGCCTTCAACCCCACTCGAATAGTATGACTGTTGCGCTTTTTAACGATGTATTGTCTTCATTTTTGTAACTTGTTTGTCCTTCCCTCCCCTTGAATTGTGAGCCGCCCTGAGTCCCCTCAGGGAAAAGGGTGGCATGCAAATAAAGTAATCTAATCTAATCTAATCTTTTGAACACTCTACAGATGAGGAATTGAAGAAGCTCACTGAGAAAAACAAGGAACTGGAAGTTGCTCAAGATAACAATGTGGGCATACAGGTATGGATGCTGACAAGAAGCATTCAGAATTGTAATTTGTGCCTATTTTTGTATATTTTTATCCTGTCTGTATTTTTTTTTAAAGTAACTCAAGGCAGTGTGCCTACTTAATATTCCTCCCTTCTCCTATTTCCCCCACAACAATAACTCTGGGGTTACTGGAGAACATCAGCAATAATAATGAAGTTGCTTTTGCAATAACTAGTGCAATATTGGTATCTTATACCTCTTTAGAACTGGACAGGATCTTAAAACACAAATCCAGTCTGCTCAATGCATAACTATTGGACAGATGATTATTCAGTTTCTGCTTCAGCAATGGTAAACTTGCTATTTTATGTTGTATTAGCTGACAGCTTATTCAATCAAGAATGGTTTCTAGATCTCAAATCTACCCCTAATTGCTGGTGGTTTTGTCCTTTGGCTTCTGATTCTGCCCACAGAAACAATAGAGAATAAATCTATTCTTGTTTCCTTTTTTGTTTAGAGTCAGCTCACCAGAGCAAAAGAAGAATTGGAAGCGGAGAAGAGAGATTTAGTCCGAACGAGTGAAAGAAGAGCTCAAGAGCTGGAACATTTAAATGGTAAAAGGCTGTGTTGTAAGACTGTCTCGATCTTTCATTGACTTAAAAAGAACTTAAGAGCACAGATATTAAACTGACAGTGGGAGTTGGTAACAGTTTTAAGAAGTTGTAATACTTTTTTGAGCTAACTACTAGAGACCAACCATGAGTGAACTTGATGTTTACTGAAAATAATGTCAGGTGAAATAATATTTAATAAATAAGAGCCGAGGTGGCGCAGTGGTTAGGGTGCAGTACTGCAGGCCACTTCAGCTGACTTATATGCATTTCAGCGGTTCAAATCTCAGGGAACGGATAGTTTAAAATTTGGGGCATTCAACATTACCACTAACGGATTAGCTGATTTCATTGTAGTATAAATGATTGTAGTACTAAAAATGAAATAACAAAAAAATGCTTTGAAAAACAAATTACTGTCCTTGGTGTGAATTTTTTTAAAATTATTGTCTTCCCAAAAATCACGAGTTTGCTATAACAGGAACATTTTTGAGCAATGTTTTTGTTTTTAATATATAAACTAATAATCTCATAGCCGAGGTGGCACAGTGGTTAGAGTGCAGTACTGCAGGCCACTTCAGCTGACTGTAGCTGCAGTTCGGCAGTTCAAATCTCACCGGCTCAAGGTCGACTCAGCCTTCCATCCTTCCGAGGTGGGTGAAATGAGGACCCAGACTGTGGGGGCAAGTTGCTGACTCAATTTGCTAAAAAAAAAAAATGTAAACCGCTTAGAGAGGGCTGAAAGCCCTATGAAGCGGTATATAAGTCTAATAAATAAATTTATTTATTTATTTATTTAAGAAAATTGATATTGCCTACTCGCCCATGGCTACTTAAGCAGCTTACATGAATATAAAAATAATAAAATGAAATAATGAAATAATAAACCATGTCTTCCTATGAAATACTACTCAAACTACCACCTTGAAATATAAATAAATAAATAAATAAATAAAATTACAGACAAAAATGCAAACAGATGCACTATAAAACAATAAAAGAAGTTGTCCTGATACTTTTTTTTGTCCCCAAGAGGCAATTGGAGTTTCTTGGGTTTTTTTGTTTACATTCTCTTTGAAGACATTCAGAGCTGAAGAAGCTTCTTGGGTGAGAAGCAAAAATGTCTTCAAAGGGAGAAAAAACACACCAGAAAATCAGCTGCCTCTTGAAAAAATTCACCTCTGGGACAACCATAATCAGGATGAGTGAGAATCTCCGTAAATAAAAGAAGTTATCAATATCAATAATTTTGCACATTTGCATATAGAAAAGTATTGAGGTTCACATAATTGAGTCCCTCTGGGAATAGGGCGGCATAGAAATGTAATCAATCAAATCAAATTAAATCAAATCAATTGCTATTCAGTTAAGCATTTAGTATCGAAACTAATTGTATTAAACATGATGCTGATGCCTGGAAATATATGGAGGGTTGGCAGGACCGAATAGGAGATTTCATTCCTCTTTTGAGCTGGCGTGAAAATGAATTAGTAGAGATATTATTAAATCAAACTGCCATACCAGTATAAATAAAACCGGGAATACAGAAGCTGACTTGTTTCTTAATCGACAAAAAGTCTCTTCTATGCAAGGATGTGTTTTAATCTAGCAACAAGAATGGCAAAGAATGAGAGAATCAACTGTCTTTTTTTTCATGGCTGCAGTTGTTATCAACAGTTTTACATGACCTGCTACCAGTGGTGGGATTCAAATAATTTACCAACCAGTTCTCTGCCCTAATGACCAGCTGGGTAGGTGGGGCTTGGTGGTCATGTGATTATGTGGGCGTGGCCAAGTCAACGTCACTCAGGTCGATGGGCGCTTCGCCTAAGTTGTTACAATGGTAATAAGCGTTAACTGGAGAGGCAGTTTCTGTAAGCAGGTCAATAAAGATGAGGCTAGAAACAGCACCAGAATGTTTCCTTCCTGCCTTCCTTACAGGATTAGCCCTGTAAAGTGGGAAAAACAAAAGGAGATTTCTTCCAATAACTGGTTCTCCGAACTGCTTAGAAAGTTACCAACCGGTTCTCCCGAATAGGTGCGAACCGGCTGAATCCCACCACTGCCTGCTACAGGATGTTCTTTTTGTACATTGCCACCCAGAAAGATGTGTCTGATAATCACCTGAGGGGATACATGCCTCATAAATCCAAGTAGGCATCCCCCCCCCCCAAAAAAAAAAGCTGGCTTGCACAAATGGATGCTTTTTTGTACCCAATTATTTCTGCCAGAAAAGAAGTAACACGTTTAGAATTGACAAATCCTGTAAATAAATACACCGGGAGTAAAATCTTCAAAGTGAAACATTTCGGAGAGATGTGAGATGCCTTTCCTCTCTTCCTTAGGCAGTGAACTGCTTACTGATTCTGTTGAAGGAAACACTCAAGAAGTTGTTTTGATTGTTGAGGATGAGGGCAGTATGTGGGAAAGTGATCAAGAGAGATTTTGCTTTGGAAGCCAGGTTAATGAATTATATCTTGGTGGCTAAATCTCAGCGGATAGGCATCTAATGTGAAACCTGAAAAAGGAGCATGGTCAAAAATAAATGTCACAAAAAGTAACCAATAAGTTATAAACTGGGTCAGTTTCAATTTAGGAAAGTTGATTTTAACATCGGTTGTGTTGTCTCGCTTTTGGGCATTTTAACATCGTCTTGATACATCTTATTTGTGTTCTTTTTTTACAGAGGATGTTAAACGTCTGAATGAGAAACTCACAGCAACAAATACTGCAAAAATAGAGCTTCAGTTAAAACTAGATGAGCTTCAGACATCATCCCTTTCTGTAAAAGTAAGTATTGGGAAGTGGTTAGTGAGATATCCTTTGTTCGTGTGGACAGGAGGTTATTGCAATTCTAACATCTTATTTCAGTTATTCATTCTTAAAACTTACAGATATTTCTAAGCACCCTATAACTATTCTCTCACAATTGAAGCATGTTATGTTCTGGGAAACTGAGCATTTTGTGACATTTCCTCCATTTTTTAAAAAGCTTAATAGAAGTGATGTGACGATACCAGAGGGCATAGTTTTTAAATTGTGGGCCCTATGTTTTCGCTTCCTTCCTTTTGATTTGGTTTTTTTTTTAATTAGGCACATTAATATTTTCAGAAGCTTAAATTCCTGCTTTGCTTTTCCTTTTTGTATCCAGAATGCCTGCGTGCCACTGAATCTCAGTAGCTTGTTCTTAGAGAACAAAAGCTACAGAGAATGGGTAGGACTGCCTGCAACTAGCATAAGAGAGAGCCGAGGTGGCGTAGTGGTTAGAGTGCAGTACTGCAGGCTACGTTAGCTGACTGCTAGTTCGGCGGTTCAAATCTCAACGGCTCAGGGTTGACTCAGCCTTCCATCCTTCCGAGGTGGCTAAAATGAGGACCCGGATTGTTGGGGGCAATATGCTGACTCTGTATACCGCTTAGAGAGGGCTGAAAGCCCTATGAAGCGGTATATAAGTCTAACTGCTATTGCTATAAGGTAGACAGGCAAATTCAAAATTTTAAAAATAGTTATAAGTCACAGCAGGATTGTGTTTGAATAGTTTATTTGACCTATATGCATACTTAAGAATACTTTAATCCTCATTGATACATTCATAAATAGTCCAAAGTATTACTTATCATAGTTTACTGAATTAGTTAAGCATCAGACATCATTATATGGGTGAATCAAGTGCTATTGAGTTCAGTTGGATATCTTTCCGTACAGTACCTACAAAATACTATTAAGAAACTACACAGGCTTGATTGATATGAAGTGCCCCAAATATATCTTGACAGAACTTCCGTTCTATATTGTAGTATGTCTTTGAGCAACTGCCATTTAGCTTTTCATAAAAAATATGGAATAAATATATTACATATATTTTAAAATTATACTTACAGCATCGTGAGCAGAGGTGGGAACAAGAAAAGGAACTGTTACAGAATCAGAACACTTGGCTGAATACTGAATTGAAGGCAAAAACAGATGAGCTTTTGGTCCTTGTTCTAGAAAAAGGAACTGAAATCTTGGACCTCAAATATGGCGTGGAGAACAAGAAAGAGGAGGTAGAGGAAATCAATTTTCAATCAGTCCATATTACTATGGCAGACCGGGTGCTGGGCTCGTAGACTCCTTTTAACCTGCTTTTATTGTAGCAAATGTAATCAAAGTCACAGTTGGAAATGTTTCTTGCGCATAAAGTATTCTAATTCACTGTTAATATTCTAGCCTTCCAACTTTGAAAAACCATACATCTAAGAATAAGAATTATTCATGTTTATCTTGTGTCGCACATCTAGGTTTCCAGACTGGAAGAACAAGTCACTGGACTAAAACAATCTAATAGCAATCTACAAAAACATGTGGAAGATCTTTTGGAAAAATTAAAAGAGGTACATATAATTGCTTTGTTTGAACTTTTTTTGGCAACCAAATTTTGCTCCCATTTATAATTTTCCTGTAAAGTATTGAATTGTTTTAGGAGTATAAGAATGTATTAGTTGTTTTATTTTTAATTGTTTCAAACTTTAGAGATTTAACTAAATATGTATGTTCATTTTTTAGGCAAAAGAGCAGCAAGCTAGTATGGAAGAGAGATTCCACAATGAACTAAATGCCCATATCAAGTTATCTAATTTATACAAGGTATGATTTCACTATTTGTTCATGATTTCATCTTCTGTATTTAGAAGAGGGTAGTCCTGTGAGGAGGCATGGTGTCAGTTTGGATCAGCAAACTGGGGCCATGATTTTTATATTGTACAAATCAGTGGTGGGTTTCAAAAAATTTTCGAACCTACTCTGTGGGTGTGGCCTCCTTTGTGGGAGTGACTTGCTGGCCATGTGACCTGGTGGGAGTGGCTTGCCGGCCATGTGTTCTCTCTCTCTCTCTCCCTTCCTTTTGTCTCTGTCCCTTTTTCCTTTTTTTCTTTCATCTCTCACTTTTCTTTTTTTCTTTTTTTATTTCTTTCTTCCTTTCTTATTCTTTCTCTGTGTGTGAGTCTGTCTGTCTATCTCTGTGTGTGTGTGTGTGTGTGTGTGTGTGTGTATGTGCCAGTGGTGGGTTTCAAATTTTTTTCAAACCTGCTCTGTGGGTATGGCCTCCTTTGTGGGAGTGGCTTGCCAGCCATGTGACCTGGTGGGAGTGGCTTGCCGGCCATGTGTTTTCTCTCTCTCTCTCTCTCTCTCTCTCTCTCTCTCTCTCTCTCTCTCTCTCTCTCTCTCCTTCCTTCCTTCCTTTTGTCTCTGTCCCTTTTTCCTTTTTTTCTTTCATCTCTCACTTTTTCTTTTTTTCTTTTTTTATTTCTTTCTTCCTTTCTTATTCTTTCTCTCTCTGTGTGAGTCTGTCTGTCTATCTGTGTGTGTGTGTGTGTGTGTGTGTATGTGTCAGTGGTGGGTTTCAAAAAATTTTGGAACCTCTTCTGTAGGTGTGGCCTGCTTTCCGGGTCCACTGGTGGAACCTCTTCTAAGCGGTTCGGTAGATTTGACGAACCGGTACTACCGAACAGGTGCGAACCGGCAGGAACCCACAAATTTTACTTTATGTTCCCAGCAGTCGCTTACAGGTTTTCAACATTTGTCCACTTCCATAGGCTTTAGCTTTTAAAGAACTGCACATTTTTCTTAATAAATATGACTTATTCTCCTGGCTCAGTTAACAATACTCTGTTTTTAGAGTGCTGCGGATGACTTGGAAGCCAAGAGCAATGAGTTGACTCAGGCAGTGGAGGAGCTGCACAAACTTCTCAAAGAGGCTGGTGAAGGTAAGGGTTGTATCGATAGGAAGAATTTAGAATTTCGATTGAGGCTTTGTCGCTTCTCCTTCCTGCTTTCTGCAAACTGCCAATTAACATTTGTTGACAATCAAATCTCGGCCCCGAGTTACAAGTATGCCAAAGAACGGCAATATGAAATAAGTCACTCTTTATATTTTGCCAAAAATATGGCTTGTCATAGTGGTTGTTACTGTCTAAAATGGCAATAAAGCAACATTTTAAAAATCAGTGTTGGCTTTAAGTTGAAAAAAAGTTTCCCAACTCTTCCCCAATCCTATAGTCACAAAAACTTCCTATTGGTCTCCGGGCACGATTCAAGGTGCTGGTTATTACCTTTAAAGCCCTACATGGCCTAGGACCCGGATATCTACGAGACCGTCTTCTGCCGCACACCTCCCTAAGACAGATAAGATGGCACAGGATGGGCCTTCTCCGGGTGCCATCAGCTGGACAATGTCGGCTGGCGACACCTCGGAGTAGGGCCTTCTCTGTTGCCGCTCCGGCCCTATGGAACGAGCTACCCCCAGAGATCCACTACCCACTCTCATGGCCTTCCGAAAAGCTATTAAAACCTGGCTATTCCGGCAGGCCTGGGGCTGTTGACCTCTGGATTGAGGTCCAGCCCCACTTAGGTTGGGTTCATGTTGTGTCTTTTTTAATCTGCTGTGTTTTATTTGCTGTTAATCTTTCTAAATATTCTTATTTCTGTAAACCGCCCGGAGTCCTCCGGGATTGGGCGGCCTATAAAATTAATAAATAGAAATAGAAAAAGCAAGACATAGCCACAAACATCATAACATTCCTTTTCCATTAACAAATGCTAGCTATTTCATCTGTTCGCCTTACATTATATGTATTTTGTTTTTTGGCTTGCTCACTTTCAAAAGATATTTGCTGTTTGCCTTGGGAAGAGGGAAGATACTGTTTGGGCAATGCAAGTCTGCATATATATTTTTTTGTGTCTTCATTGCCAATAATAATCTGAAGTGGGTTACTAAAGTGGAAGTAGCTGCCTTATTGTCCTCAATCACATGATCTTGCATAGAACATGCATCTTGTTGCTAATGTATTTTTCCTGCCATTCTCAGCTAACAAAGAAACACAGGATCGTTTGGCTGAGATGGAGCAAACGAAGGCTACAGTTGAAAAAGAACTGAAGGAGAAGATTAGCAAGTTGGAGAAAGAGTTGGACAATGCAAATGATCTCGTTTCGGCTACCAAGCGAAAAGGTCCGGTAACTTCTAGGGAACGGACAGTTTAAAATTTGGGGCATTCAACATTACCATTAACGGATTAGCTGATTTCATTGTAGTATAAATGATTGTAGTACTAAAAATGAAATAACAAAAAAATGCTTTGAAAAACAAATTACTGTCCTTGGTGTGAATTTTTTTTTAAATTATTGTCTTCCCCAAAAATCACGAGCTTGCTATAACAGGAACATTTTTGAGCAATGTTTTTGTTTTTAATATATAAACTAATAATCTCAATTTGTAGTTTGCAAGAATTCTATTAATTGAAACAGTGCAAGGAGCCGAGGTGGCACAGTGGTTAGAGTGCAGTACTGCAGGCCACTTCAGCTGACTGCTATCTGCAGTTCAGCGGTTCTAATCTCACCGGCTCAAGGTTGACTCAGCCTTCCATCCTTCCGAGGTGGGTGAAATGAGGACCCAGACTGTGGGGGTGATATGCTGACTCTGTAAACTGCTTAGAGAGGGCTGAAAGCCCTATGAAGCAGTATATAAGTCTAACTACTATTGCTATTGCTAATCTCAATTTGTACCTTGCAAGAATTATATTAATTGAAACAGTGCAAGTGAGCTTGACCTCTGAGTAAGGCTATGCAAAGATCTGTATTTCAAGGGGAAGAGATGATTTGGACTGTACCATGAGCAGAGACATACCTCCTCAAATCAAATACAGTATCACTCTTTCCTCTTTGAATCGAGACTATGGAATAGTTCTAATAAGTGGAGTCTGCAGTTTCCTAAATGTCTTCATTCAAACGATAGATTGTTTCCTGAAGTGCTCTTGGCTTCTTTCTGGACAAAGGTGCTCTTTTTTTCCAACTTCTATTGTTCAGCCAGAAGTTCAGAAGCTTTTGGTTAATATAGTTAAGTTATATCGTGTTGCCCAAGAGCTTCTAGTTATTGTCAATCATGGGCAACCTTTTTGATATTCAAATTTGAGATTTTCCTTAAATGAATCCTCATTAAACCTAACCAGTATTTGGAATGAGCATACAAAGGGTTTGGAAATCTTGGGCTCATTCTTGTGTTGTTTGGGGTTATTAGAGCCCAGTTAATACGCTAAAAATCTGTTGAGGGGAAGATTTTTTAATCTGATCGCTTGTTACATAAAATGACCACCTTTTAGAAATGTGCTGTGGCCTTCATCTCTTCCAGGAGCCATACTTTCAGAGGATGAGCTGGCAGCTATGTCGCCTACAGCTGCTGCTGTTGCAAAAGTGGTCAAGCCTGGTATGAAATTAACTGAGGTGGGAATTAAATGAATGATATTTGTCCTCTTTACAAGTTCATGTATTTTGATGGTGACAACATTCACAAGAATAGTGTTTAAACAGAAATTTCTTTTCAATGTCAATAAGTAGTATTTGGGATTATCCTCATATGATATCCCTGGCCATATAATCCACATAGAAAAAGGAAGAGTATATATATGTTCTGACCCCCCTCGTCCCACACCAACACACTCCGAGCCAAAGATAAGTTACGGCATTGAATTAACAGACAGACAGGTCAGCAATCCAGCACAGACAAGCCGTGGCAGCAATCCAGCCTGCCAGGCTCACAATAATGTTCTCCAACATTAGTTCCTGCGTTGACTTCTGCAAAAGGGGCGTGTGCACAAGCAGTCCTTTTATAGTCTTGAGAGGAGCCTAATTACCACCAGCTGAGTGCAATTACCTCCTGTACCTGCGCAACTGTTCCTGACGCCTATTAGCTCTTCGGTGCCGGGCATCCAGGAACAACTCACTGCTGACGTCAGGAACACTCTCCCTTGTCTCCTCCCCACTGGTCCAAGGCTCAGGCGGCTCCTGGTGGCCAACCAGCCTCTCTGCGCCCTGCTCGGAGGTGGAACCCTGTCCAGGGTCCTCCAGAGCCGACTCAGAGGGCCCCTCGCTGTCGGAGTCTGGTGTCAGCTCCAACGGCTCCTGCTGGGCCACAACAAGTAGTATTTGGGAGTATCCTCATATGATATCCCTGGCCATATAATCCACATAGAAAAAGGAAGAATGTGTGTGTGTATGTATATGTATATGTATAAATGTAGTGTTCTTTAATAAGAAATGTGTTCCTTACTAATATTTAAAACTGGATTATAATTTACAGAAGTACTTTAATTCATTTTGGACAAATTATTTGTTACTTTTTTTTTTAGATTCTTTCTCTCTGTGTATAGGCTGTTAGGAAGGCTAAGAAGTCCAGATTGATTATATAGGCTGGTGAAGCCACTCAAACACATAACTGAATGATAACATTGCAAAGTTCTCTGGTTTTTTTGGATAAAAAGTTGGACAGGATTATTGACTATTTCGATTTGTTCACCACAGCTTTACAATGCCTACGTGGAAGCTCAAGACCAGCTGCTGTTGGAAAAATTAGAGAACAAGAGGATCAATAAATATTTGGATGAAATAGTGCAGGAGGTGGAAGCCAAGGCACCCATTCTGAAGCGTCAGCGGGAAGAATACGAACGCTCCCAAAAGGCTGTGGCCAGCCTTTCTGCTAAACTTGAGCAAGCTATGAAGGTCAGTATGAGACTTAAAGGAAGTTCAGACACGAAATATAACAAATTTGCTCCAGGATCCCACACTGTTTTTCAGCAATAAACTATTTTTCATTTGCAATTCATCAGCTTCTGATTTCAGAGCAAAATTTGATGAAGGGTGTGTAGTATACATCAGTGTTTCCCAACCTTGGCAATCTGAAGATGTCCGGATTTCAACTCCCAGAATTCCCCAGCCAGCGAATGCTGGCTGGGGAATTCTGGGAGTTGAAGTCCGGATATCTTCAGATTGCCAAGGTTGGGAAACACTGGTATACATCAATGTAAGAAAACAATAACAGAAAAAAAGATTTGGGGCATTAGACCTGTACTTTGCGATAAAGAAAATGTTGCTTTCAGTGGATGGTTAACATTTCAAACTTCATGTAGAGGTTTCAGATTTAAAAGTTTCATAAATAAGAATGTGTATATGCATACAGATACAAACGCTAATGTTCCTGGCAAAATTGCTTCTTGGTCGTACATAGTATATTTGTGTTTATCTTAACAAGCAGTGCAGCTTATGGTATTACCACCCATATGTGTGATTTCAGTGATTGGGTGGCATATTGTTTGAGGATTCCTTAAAATCCTTCTGTAATTCGTTTGTCAAGAATGAGACAAAAATCTATTTGGTTTCAATATACTCCAGACTTTGCTTGATAAGGAACGATGTCGGGAATGGGATCTGGGAAGTCGGAAGGGGGTCTGGGAAGGGGGTTCATGGGGGAGAGGGGGGGAGGGTGGAAATGTAGACTCAATTTTTAAAACAATGAATGCACTTGGATACTGTTGCTTTTTTTTCTCTCTCTTTCTTATTTTTTCCTTTCCTTTAAATTTGTTTTTCTTATAATTTTAGTGTAAATTACAAAACGAATAGACCAATGAATAGTAAAAATACACCGAAGCGAGGAGTAGAGGGAAAGAAGAGGGAGGAATTAAGAGGGAGTGAGAAGGGAATGTAAGGAGGGTGAGATGGTGGGAAGGGGAGAAAGGAATGGTTGAGGGGGAGGGGAAGTAGAAGAGGGGATTGTTGGAGGGGAGAAATGAAAGTTGGAGGGGTAGAAGGAAGGGTGTATGAAGGATAGAAGTGTTATGAGTTGTGTTTATTGCTTTTTTTTTTTACTGCACAGTATTTAAGTGATTGTATAAAGGAAAAGGAAAATGAAATAAAAGATGTTAATTAAAAAAAAAAGAATGAGACAAAAATATGGAACAGAGGATCAGTTTGTAACCTAAATGATTTCGTCCAGCTCCTTATGCTGTTTTTCCTCCCTTTTAATTATGTAAACATTGACCTGTGGTGATGAGTAATGTAAATAATAGGTTAGACAGAATGTACTGCAATTTCAGAGTCTTCCCAAACTCTGAGGCCATCTTTTTTAGTTGGCTATGTCCTTGCTATCTATATAACTTGCTATCTAATATAACTCCACAACTTGAAAAGCTATCTTGTCGGATGCTCTATAGCTGTAAAATGCTTTCTTTATGTATGCTGCTTTTCCCTTGGCACTCCCAAAAGCAATTTAAAATACATCTTCTGAATAATAATCTGATTACTACTCTTATTTGAATTTGAATATTTTATTAATTAAGTTTATTTTAGATTAGCCACTTTGAGATGATTTTAGTGAACATTCGTGTGATGTAGTAAAAAAAAAAGTAATGCTAATTTATTACAAAGAATAAACTTGTAAGTGATATTTGTCATAGCATACTAATTAGTAACACAGGTAGTCTTCGGCTCAATTGTAACGCGCTCAATTGTAATTACTGTAACGCGCTCTACATGGGGCTGCCCTTGAAGAGTGTTCGAAGACTTCAGTTAGTCCAGATCGCAGCCGTGCGAGCGATTGTGGGTGCACCCAGGTACACCCACGTCACACCTTTCCTCCGCAAGCTGCACTGGCTACCTATTAGTCTCTGAATCCGCTTCAAGGTGCTGGTCGTTACCTATAAAGCCCTACACGGCATCGGACCTGGGTACCTGAGAGACCGCCTCCTGCCGATTACCTCCCTCAGACCGATTAGATCTCACAGGTTAGGTCTCCTCCGGATTCCATCTGCCAGCCAATGTCGGCTGGCGACTCCCCGGGGGAGAGCCTTCTCTGTTGCAGCTCCAGCCCTTTGGAACGACCTCCCCGTGGAGATCCGGACCCTTACTATCCTCCCAGCCTTCCGCAAAGCCACCAAGTCCTGGCTGCTCCAGCAGGCCGGGGGGCTTGTGAAACATCCAGCCCCACGGAAACTGTGAATGTTGCGTATTTTAAAGTGTTGTTTTTGTCTATTTATCCCCCTTCCCTTGTTTATTGTGAGCCGCCCGGAGTCCTTTGGGAGTGGGCGGCATACAAGACAAATAAACTAAACTAAACTAAACTAATTGTGGTCATAAATCGAGGAATGCCTGTAGTAGGTTTGAATGAGCTGACATTACGAAGATAAAAATATAATCACTTTCCCTGTACGCTATACAGGATTGTGAGCAGTTTCTTCTTTATATATTTGAGCAACTGTTATCACCATGATTGAAGAACAATGGAGAGATTTAATTTGCTTGTTCTAATCTTAATATAGCATTTACATATGTCTCCTTTTACCTCTTTCTAAAAGTCAGTTAAACCAGCAGTCCCCAAGCTTTCTGGCTCCAGGAGCTGGCAACAGAGGAGGGAGGGGATGTTTTTGCACGCACGCACATCGCTTGTGCAAATGGAGTTTCACGTCCTCTCCGGTCGCTTCCGCAGCCCTGGCCGTGAGCTAGTACCCGGCCACAGAGGGGTTGGGGACCTCTGAGTTAAACTGACTTCCAGGAACCTATTCGTTGCCACTGATACAAACATATATGTTAAGATCACATCATGAGTGATGAATAATGATATACATTATTTTTTCCTTCATTGTTTGCAAGTACTAAGATTTTCAAAAGCATTGAACAATTTCTTTAGTTTTAATCATGCTTGATTTTGGGTTACAGGAAATTCAGCGCTTGCAAGACGAGGCTGATAAAGCAAACAAGCATTCTTCTGTCTTTGAAAGAGAGAACCAGAGGTTTGAAATTCAAGTGAAAGATCTTTCACAACAGGTTAGTTCTTTCTTGTTGAACCACATGACTTGAAAATCCAGGTGGTTCTTAACCTGTTACCCATTGCTTAATGGAAGTTGTAACAGCACCACCAGTATCTATAAATAAATGCTTTTTTATTGTGAAATTGGAACAGTGGTGGGTTTCAAAAACTGTTTGAGCCTACTCTGTGGGTGTGGCCTCCTTTGTGGGAGTGGCTTGCTGCCCATGTGACCGGATGGGAGTGGCTTGCCGCCCATGTGACCGGATATGAAGATGCCGACGACACTTGTCAGAACCACCTTAAATTACCTCACACACAGCACTGGCATGCATAAGAATAGGATGTAAACTTGTTTTTCAAAAGGCATCTTTGGTTTGCGTTAAAACAACTTCAACACACGCAATGTTCTGATTGCACCACAAACGCAGGAGTCATCCTTACCTTTCACAGAGGCACTGAGTTTTATAAATAGGAGCATGATAGTGTAGAATAATCATATCCAAGGACCAGTGCTGGGTTTCAAAAAATTTTGGAACCTCTTCTGTAGGTGTGGCCTGCTTTCCGGGTCCACTGGTGGAACCTCTTCTAACCGGTTCGGTAGATTTGACGAACCGGTTCTACCGAATAGGTGCAAACTGGTAGGAACCCATCTCTGAATTGGAATATCTGTAAACCTCTCATACAGTAGTAAAATGAGAACTGTTGAGCTCTTTAGTACAAGCTTTGTATATAGCTTTACTCTGTTCTCCCCAGCAGATGCTTGTTAAAATAGATTTCCTATATTCCATAGGAGGATGAAACATATAGATGAACTGCTTGACTGGCTAAGAGATCATCTAATACTTAACAAAAGAGGCTCAGAAACAAGAAAACAGACATAGAAAGACAACAAAGCTGGGAATAAATAATCCTATCCTATTTGTTCTATAATTTGGTTCCTGACCTAAAGGGAAAATAACTAAAATAGTCTGATATTTGGTTACTTTAACTCAAGGATGGATATATGTATAGCTCCTAGGCCTCCCATTTGCCTTTAACACCTAGAAATCCCGCTGCCAAATTTTGATTGCAAAAATGATTGAATGTTGGTATGATTTTGACCAGTTTGGAGATGGTTTTGAGAAGAATGGATGTCACAACCACCGGAAAAAGAATGGTGGGAGGTAGTTAGGATTTAATTACACTAACTAAATGTTCATAAACTTGAGTAATTCTGGAAATGGATTTGTGTGATAATGGATGATACTCTGTAAAGTTGAAAAAACGGAGGATATGTATTTATTTGATGGAAAATAAAAGTTCTATAACGCGAATAAACTATTTTTCTGTTTAAAGATAAGGGTATTATTGATGGAGCTTGAAGAAGCCCGAGGTAATCATGTCATCCATGATGAAGAAGTCAGTTCTGCAGACATCAGCAGCTCTTCTGAAGTAATAAGTCAGCGCCTGGTTTCCTACAGAAACATTGAGGAACTTCAGCAGCAAAATCAACGCCTCTTGGTAGCACTTAGAGAGTTGGGAGAGGCTAAGGAGAAAGAAGAACAAGAAACCACTTCTTCTAAGTAGGTTCCAGCTTTGACCATGAATTTGGAACACCAGGAGTTCAAGGTTCTATTAGTACTTACATTGGTGTCCAAGTAAAAAATAATTCTGTAAGAGCTGTCTAAATCAGTGTTTCTCAACCTTGTCAACTTGAAGATGTCCGGACTTCAACTCCCAGAATTCCCCAGCCAGCATTCGCTGGCTGGGGAATTCTGGGAGTTGAAGTCCGGACATCTTCAAGTTGACAAGGTTGAGAAACACTGGTCTAAATAACGGTAAAATTTATAATGCATGGGGCTAATCCAGTGTTCAGGTTCTCTCCCACTGTAAAAAAAAAAATAGTATGAAGAAATATGGGCAGAAATAAAAATACGTTCGTTGAACATTTTTTCAGAAACTTTTCTGCCCATTTTATAAGCAAAACATCAGTGGACTAGGGGAGCTAAATTCAAAATTCTACTAGTGCAGTTTTATTCCTTTTTTTTTTTTTTAATCATTCCTCCATTTGGGCACCATAATTTCTATGCGTTGTCATAAGTAACCTTTTCTTGCCATGACAGGATTTCGGAGCTCCAGAATCAACTTGGAGAAGCTATTACTGAGCTAGAAAAGCTGCGTGAGGCACGCCGCCATCAGATGCAGCTTGTAGATTCCATAGTTCGTCAGCGTGACATGTATCGGATTTTGCTGGCCCAAACGACTGGAGTTGTCATTCCATTGCAAGGTCAGAATTGGGCAGGGATGCAGGCATTCTTTTATTGAGTTATTTTCTGAACTGCCTCATTGTTTTGGGGTGGGGGATCCTGTCCAGTCTTTTTAATCATTAAAAGCAGCCACAGTGTAGGTTTTCACCATGGTTAGATGTTGTGGCCCAGCAGGAGCCATTGGAGCTGCCACCAGACTCCAACAGCGAGGGGCCCTATGAGTCGGCTCTGGAGAATGTGGAGGAGGGACCAGGAGGCACCTGAGCCTTGGACCAGTGGGAGGAGACAAGGGAGTGTGAGCCTGATGTCAGCAGTGAGTTGTTAATGACCACCAGCGGAGTGCAATTACCTCCTGTACTTGCGCAACTGTTCCTGACGCCTATTAGTTCTTCGATGGCGTGCATCCAGGAACAACTCACTGCTGGTGTCCAGATCACTCTCCCTTGTCTCCTCCCCTCTGGTCCAAGGCTCAGGCGCCTCCTGGTGGCCAACCAGCCTCTCTGCGCCCTGCTCGGAGTCGGAACCCTGTCCAGGGTCCTCCACATCCTCCAGAGCCGACTCAGAGGGCCCCTCGCTGTCGGAGTCTGGAGGCAGCTCCAACGGCTCCTGCTGGGCCACAACAATGATCAAGTGGTTTGATTGTTAGTTTGAAACAAGGGAGCTTAGGTTCAATTCTTCAGCCAATTATAAATCCCTTTAGATCCCCTTGGGTCAGGATTTCTCTTATCTGACTTCAGCGGGATGTTGTGAATTCAGGGCACTGAACTCCGTACAATCTGCATGGATTCCAAAATGTTCTTCTTGGTATAATTCAGCTTCAAGCATATTGCCTGAGGAGATGTCTCTGACATCAACCCCGAAGCGCCTCTCAGGTTCCCTTCCAGCTTCGACTCCAACTTCAATCCCAGTGATCGAGTCAACTGAAGCAGCAGAAGCGAAGGCTGCTCTTAAACAGGTATGGGTTTTGCTTCTCACACGCTTACGAAATCAAACATAATACAGTTTTTTCTTCCGTTTAGCCTTCTATTTACCTCTGTATGGCTTTGTTTATTCCACGCACTCCACAGCTGCAGGAATTTTTCGAGAACTATCGGAAAGAAAAGGCAGAGAATGACAAGCTGCTGAATGAGCAAAATGAAAAGCTTCAAGAACAGGTTACTGATTTGAAGTCACAGAATACAAAGGTTTCTACCCAACTTGAATTTGCCTCTAAGCGGTAAGCTAAAATCAGGAACACTCATTAAAAGAAATCCCTTCAGAATTGATTTAGCATGCTTTGCTACTAATAAGGAAATTCCAGATATCAATTAGCCTGTTTCTTGGATAAAGTGTTTGAAAATTATGCATTTGGTCAGCGTAACAGCAATAGCAGTAGCATTTAGACTTACAAACCGTTGCTTGCATCTGTCTGAATGGGTCTTTTCTTAATTCAGAGTGGCAGGCTACCTTTAAGTATTTTCAAACACTAAATAAACCCTCATTAAAAATATTTAAGCAAAGTTGAGATTTTGTGTATGTGTACAGGTGTGTGCAGGGCACATCGCTTCAAAAAAGAACACCTTGGGTTATCTGAATGAACTTGGAGAGTCTCCAGTGGTTATGACTACAGAGTGGGGGGAAAATGGAAGAGAGATTTATTTATTTCATGTATACTTTTTGAATAATTTAATAATTTTAATAATAAAAGTACTCTGCTACTACTAGAATGGTTGAAACCATGAATAGAAAGCATTCCCCATTATAACATTTTTAAATAATTGAAATTTATTTATTTATTAAAATCCATAGGCTGGTCATCTTACTGCAAAGCAACTTATTTCTGCGCTTATTATCATGCTAATACAACCACTTCAGAATCTTCCCCAAAAAATTTTCTTTCCCCTTGTTTTCTCCCTGTACATTTTGATAATGTAGAGCCGAGGTGGTGCAGTGGTTAAATGCAGCACTGCAGGCTACTTCAGCTGACTGCAGTTCTGCAGTTCGGCTGTTCAAATCTCACCGGCTCAGGGTTGACTCAGCCTTCCATCCTTCCGAGGTGGGTAAAATGAGGACCCAGATTGTTGTTGGGGGCAATATGCTGACTCTGTAAACCGCTTAGAGAGGGCTGAAAGCCCCATGAAGCGGTATATAAGTCTAACTGCTATTGCTATATGTCTAACTGCTATTGATAAGGCTCTTTTGTTCTGATTTTCCCTCTCTATTTCATTACATCAATTTCAATGGAATAAAACCTTCCTGGTTTTTCCTCCTGGTGAAGTTATGAGATGTTGCAAGATAACGTAGAGGGATATCGGCGAGAGATCACCTCACTGCATGAGAAAATCCAGAAGCTCTCGGCCACTACTCAAAAACAAGAACAGATCATCAACACAATGAGTCAAGAATTACGAGGAGCCAATGAAAAATTAAATGTTGCAGAGGTGATTGCTACTGGCTGTTTTTTTACAGAATTGTTTATTTTGTAATGGTAAAGACTTCTAATAAGCTTAATCCCAATTCGGGATCTTCCAGAAATGTTTTATTTTGCCTGTGGAGGGTTCTAAGGATTGAAATAACAGTTTTTCTGCATCAGGCTTAATTGGATGAACCATCCAACTAATTATCTGTGGCTCAAGGTGGAACTGTGGAGTTCCTGTGCTTTCTGAATTTGGTTGTTTGCTTACATTACCCAACTAAATAACATTGATCAGTGATGTTGCTTCTTTCGTAATCAATAAATAGGATCCAGTGCATAAAGAGACATTTGGCCCAAGAGGCCCAGCTCCAAATCTCCTTTCAGCCATGAAAAGTCTTAAGGAAATCTTAAAGAGCAACTAGCAATCTTAGGCTCCCTGCAGATACTTACAAGTCTTCATTGTAATTGTCCCAAATGTTGTGGAAGGAACTCTCTTCTGATCCAAAAGCTTTAAATGTTTTCTTTCCTTTTAAATAGACCTTGGAAATGTAACTCTTTGAACATGCATTTAACAACGAATCAGTTTAATTATTCTATTTTTAATATTTTAAGTAATTTGTACGGTTGTAGGTTTTCTGTGAAACTGCTTAAGAGTAAACAATATATAGTCTTAAAAGTATGAGTAATACGTAAGCCTAATTGAATTTGGAAGGAATGTGAGATAAATATACAAGCATAATAAAATAGAGTTATCATGATCTTTCAGTTATCATGATCTTTCAGTTATCATGATCACTAAACTAACATTGTTTGAAATACTGGCTTGTTTATACTGATACATGCCAGTTTGTTTCTACTTGGCTCTTTCTGGTGTTTCTGTAAGTCTGATGTTGAGAAATAACAAGATAGGTTTCTTTTTAAAAAAAATCAGAGACAAAGGAAGGAGTATAATAATTTCATAAGATGCCCACACCCAATGTAGAATCACAGTGTTATTTTCTTCTACAGAATTGCTTATATGTTCCTACCGTATAATCTCCAAAATTAGGGGAAAAAAGAGCAGAACTTATCATGAGTTGATTAATTTAGTTTAATATGATATATTCAGATGTTGAACAATGACATTGGGATTCGAAATACTACGTGAGTTGAATTAATTAATGCAAAATGAAATATCTCTTCCTAAGGTGAGAGCAGAGAATTTGAAAAAAGAAAAAGATATTTTAAAAATGGCCGAAATTCGTTTGTCTCAGCAAAAAGAATCTTTAGTAGCAGAACACAGAGGACAAAACCTGCTCCTTACTAATCTGCAATCTATTCAGGTATGTTCAGTTGTATTGCATTATTTTTCTCTCTCTCTCTATTCTCTTTAAAAAGTGTTTCTCAACCTGCATGACTTTTAAGATATTGGGAGTTTACATCCCAGAACTCTAGAAGTTGAAATCCACACATTTTAAAGTTGCTGAGATAGAGGAAACGCTTCTCCACGATATGTAATGATATGGAGCAAAAACATCCTGAAGCATCATTAAGTTCCAAATGCTACAAATCTGTTAATACTGTTATTGGCTGTGCTTGATATCGCTTCTCGGCCTTTTAGCCACAATCAAGTGCTTGATAAATAAATATGAGCAAGATTTGGCAGAAAGACTACACAGCATAATGCATTTTATTTACCAGGTAATTTTGGAAAAGGGAGAGACAGAAACTCGACAGAGGCTCAATAATCAAATAGAGAAGTTGGAAAGAGAAATCACCCAGCTGAAGAAAAAACTGGACAATGAGGTGGAGCAAAGACACACGCTTTCCAAAAATCAGGATGTAAGTATTGGAAACTGAAGAAATTCCTGTATTTTTCTAAGTATACGACGCATCTTCCCCCCCCCCAAAAGAGGGTGAAAATCTGGGTGTGTTTTATACACTGAATACAGCATTTTTTGCCTCCCAAAACCCCGCCCCCTTCACGAAAATGGACGTGCATAGGCTTTGGGAGGTCTGCAAAGTGCTCCTGGGGGCTGGGGAGGGCAAAAATGATCAAAAAACGGCCTGTTTTTTTTCCCGTTCCCCTCCCCTGCCCCACCCCCAGGAGCACTTTGTAGGCTTCTCAAACTCTCTGCATGCCTCGTTTTCACAAAAAAAAATGAGGCATGTAGAAGGGTTTGGGAGGCCTGCAGAGTGCAAAAACTTTTTTTTTTTAATTTGCCTCTTCAAAATTTTGGTGCGTCTTATACTCCGATGTGTCTTATAGTCCGAAAAATACAGTAGGCATTTGGATGACTTTCTAAGTAGTCATTTTTAATAGAAAGGTTTGCTTAAAATGACTATATTTGCACTTGGAATTCGGATGGAGGTGTATTAATGGATCTCCAACATGACTGTCTTCAGTTCTGGCACAGATAGAAGATATTTTGATCATACCTGCCAGTAGTAGGTTTTTCCCCTGCTTCCGCTTTGGTTCAGTTTGTCATCTGGCTTCATTCACGTCCCTTGGCGCGCCAGGATCACGCCAAGGCACATTATGTGCATTGCACTTGTGATGTTGCATATTGTGATCATCTTGTAAAAGAATTCATTGTATTTGAACTAGTATATCTCTATTGACTTCCAGTCCTTCATGTGTTGCTGGAGATGTATTATATTTTTCTCCTTATCTTTCAGTTCTGTTTCCTTAAGAAAGCCAGGGATTTACAACAGTGCTCTCTAGCCCTAGGTTTTCTTCAATGCCGTTGGGAGGCAAGATAATATTCTCTGGATATTTTGAACACTAAGCCTTGGAGTGCTTTTATATCAGTGGATGCAGTTTTTTATACCACACAAATTATCTTCTATGTGGGCAGAATGGGGAGTGATTGATTTCAGTTGCTAAGAAAATCTCGACACCTTTACCTGTTGGGGTAAAGAGTTTTTAATATTTATTTAGCAATGAAAAGATGTGTTAGGGGTATATCTCCGTTGGGAGACAGAAAGTAGTGCAGCGGAATGTACAGCTAGAGAGAAAGAATGTTGCTAGTAGAAACACACGAATAGAGTTTCAGACACTGCTAGTAAAAACAAGTAGCTTTACTACTGATAATTGCTTCACAAGCAGTGATAGTAGATATTAGTCCAAACACAATTCAAAGAACAAACAATAGCTTACAGTCGCAGTTCACATTCCAGTCATCAAGCATAGGACAAGCAGAGAGAGGGGGGGGGAGCTCTTGATTCCTTATTGTAAAGTTAATTACAGCTGTTAAGTACATCCACTCATTTAAAGCAACAACGACCATTTGTTGTTGTATAAAGATATATATTGCCTACCCAACCCTAGGAGTATACTCCCAACATGATGGTAAGTTTAAATGTTCTGTTTTGAGTATATTTTTGAGAGAAAAAGCCAAAACTATCTTGATATTTAGGTAAAGAGTTCACTTTAAACTGTTTTCTGGGTAAATGAAATGTGCTGAAATATGTGAAGTAAGGCCCTGGGTGTTCCTTCTCAGATTCACCTCCTGGATGCTAAAAGACAATGTGAGACTGAAGTGAATCTTCATGCTAACACGAAAGAGCTGCTGAAGAATGCTCAGAAGGAGATAGCAGCGTTAAAGCAACAACTCCACAATATGGAAGCTCAAATAGCTTCTCAGTCATTGCAGAGAGCTTCTGGCCAAGGTAAGGGGGGGGGGGAAGGGTATGTTGCCAGTTCGAACCTATACCCAATGTGAGAACCACACTGAAGCTGAATATAAGGCTTGTGTCAGGCCTGCATTTATATTCCTTTTAGAATTTTGGCCTGCCACACTTTCTCTTATTTCGTTACGCTGTTTCTTCAAGTATAGTCAATGGGAGGGGGAATAGACAGGAGTAGGATTGTGGAATGTATTGTTTTTCATTCTTTACTAGAAGCAAGGTCATCCTTTGTTCTCCGCACTTTCACACCTGACCGGAAGCAGCTGGGTAGAGACGCCAATGTAGAAAAAGAAGATCGGACCATGTGATGGATTGTGGGTGTGGGGGCAAGATCATGAACTTTTAACACTTGGGATTCTGATGTCATTTCCAGTATTGGGATTAACACAGATGTGCCTAAGATGTCTGTCTTATTAAATTGTGGGAGGATCATTATGTTGGTTTACAATCTGCAAACCAAGTTCTGGTTTTCTATGATGAGTGAAATAGCTACAGCCGATTTTATCCATTTTCTAGCTTCACAAGCACTTAAATTTCATAGCATTCTTCGTTGATAATAGCCTTTCTTCTTTTGTGCTAAAAAGCCTTTGTGAATAAATATTGAAAGTTATTAAACCGTTGAGAAAAGATTATGTACTATAAGAAAATGTACCATAAATTTCCTATTAATTCAGATAATAAATCCCTGTTTAATAATTGCTTCCAAATTTTTAGGTCAGTCTAGTATTGGAGAGGATGTGGATGATCTTGTAAGTCGGTTGAGACAATCTGATGACCAAATTAATGATTTGAAGGAGAGGCTGAAGACTGCCACAAGCAATGTGGACCAGTACAGAACGATGGTGGTGAACCTTGAAGAATCCCTTAACAAAGAAAAGCAGGTAATACGTTTTTTTTAATATTATCCCCTAAATATAATTCAACTATGGAACTTCGTTTTCCTGATGAAAATCCACCTGAGAATTTTCTCATCGGGAAAATTCATGTAGCAAGACAAAAGTATTCCTTTTAAGGATCAAAGGAGCACTTGGCCCTTCAGCCTTATTCTTGACTGACAATAATTTTTTTGTCCCCTACATCTGATGTAGGACAAATTTGGGGTTGAATGGCCATAAACAAGGTTGGTTCAATCCTTACGAAGTTATTCTGGTATGCTTAGAAGGTATTTCTGGACAGTTTCAGAATGTTGTAGCCAGATTGTCGTCTAATGAAAGACTTCCTGATTGTATCCTCTATATCATGAGTTGTCTACCTGGTCCCTACCATCCACTAGTGGGCGTTTCGGGATTCCAGGTGGGCAGTAGGGATTTCGGAGGTTAAAACCTCCTTTTGAGCGAGTTGCAAAATAGGAGACGCAAACACGTGGGAAGGGGGAAGTGGGGGGGATAGCAGGGACAGGCAGAAGCCCAACAGAGCAGTTGCAAAATAGGAGAAAGAAAAGTTATAGGCAGGAGAGAATTGTTGGCTAATAATAATAAGTGGGCTAACTAGCTCAGCCTTACTTTTGTACATTGCCCTAAGGAAGGTTAAAAAAAAGGAGATATAAAAAGGAAAAGATCAAAAAAAATTAACAAAAAAAGGGAAGAAAAAATAGAGAAAAGGGGATAAAATAAAGGAGGAGAGTAAGCAGTGTTTAGTCTGGCTCATAAAGTTAAAAACATTATAAACATGCATAAAGTAGAAATAAAAAGATAAAGGTCTCTTGTGACGAGCCCATAGACAGAGAATGGAAGCAGTAAACTTCCTCCCATATTTGGGCATACCAGGGGTTGTGACTCTAAATACATACCTATTTCCCTGGCTCAGCTGATAAAGGAGAAGAACCTTGTGGCTTAGTGGTTAACACATCTGCCTAAGGTGCAATACAGCACAGGTTCTAATCCCAGTAAGGGGATGGCTAGCTGATGAGAGCTAAATAGCTTGAAATAGATCTATACTAGTCTCCCTTTATTTATTTATCAGCACAAATACAACAAAAAAAAGATAAATATACGTACATTTCTTTTTTTAAAAAAAACACCCTCCTTTCTTAAAAATATTCCGCACTTGCGCAAAAACTGGTGGGTGGCAAGGAATTTTTTCCATCAAGAAAGATCCATTAAGTGGGTGGTAGGTAGAAAAAGGTTAACTACCACTGGTTTATATTTTGTTTCAGTGATACTGAATATCCGTTTCCTTTTAGATGAAATTCAGACAGCTTGTTCTTTCTAGCTTTAAGCTAGAACTAGCCAAACTTTGGTGGCCCAGGACTGTACTTAATTTGGCAGAAGGAAGAAGGGAATGATCAAGTCTTTCAGTAGTTGGTTAATGTAAAGTAGCTGGTGGAACATCCTACACATGGATGGGGCTGGCATTTTTGGCTGTTTTTCCCCCCTTGGTTTGAAGATGCATAGGGTTTCTTTTATTTAATGGATTAAGCCTACTTTAGTCTTGAACCATAGTTCACAGGTATTTTATCCCCTCAAAATATCAGGTAACAATTATTCATTGATCAAAAGGGCTTTTGAAAATACAAAGCAAGCATTAGGGGAAGCTGAGTTTGCCCACCCATACTGTAAAAAAATTGATACATCAAAAAGATATTTTTTTTGTCCACTTAACCCTTTGTCCTTCCTTATTTCATTTGAAAACATAAGTCAGTTTAAAGTGTGTTTCCAAAATGATCTGTATTTTTCTTTTGCTACAGCAGAATACTTCCTTTTTAAGGCTCGGGACTAAATCAATTGTTTTGCTCTAAACTTTTGACTGGTTAATTATTTTGCTAGCTTCTTTTCAACATTGCTTTTCAGAATGTAGTAAGCCACCTTGGTGGCAATAAACAGACAAGTAAGAAGTGAATGTTTTGTACAGAAATTGATGTTCGTCCTTGTCAACTGATTTAGCTTCACTGGATGTAATCCCTTGTAAGATACATATGCTCTCTGAATGCCTGGTGCCTCTGAATGCATTGTAGGAAGAGAGTATGATGGCAAGAAATCATGAAACTGATAGCACCTTTTCCTTTTTTAAAAAAAGTTTTTATTTTACACACATAAACACATCAACAAGAACAAACACATGACTTAAAACAACATAGGAACAATAAGTTCCATCATGTATCATATAGCAGTTCCGTATCTGTTTCTTTGCAGTTAGTGTTTTCCCCTTCTATAATTAGTTATTTATAACCAAATATTGGTTATAAATAAATAAGCCAAGGTGGCGCAGTGGTTAAATGCAGCACTGCAGGCTACTGCTAGATCAGCAGTTCAGCGGTTCAAATCTCACCAGCTCAGGGTTGACTCAGCCTTCCATCCTTCCGAGGTGGGTAAAATGAGGACCCAGATTGTTGGGGGCAATATGCTGACTCTCTGTAAACCGCTTAGAGAGGGCTGAAAGCCCTATGAAGCGGTATATAAGTCTACTGCTATTGCTATTGTTTATCTATAATGTGCTATATATACATACAATTCCAGGTAAACATTCACATGGTTATTCTTTTTCTTTGCCAATCTTATACTATTGTTATTCCCTCTAAGAGATTATAGAGTACAGTTTGAGTTGTATTATTCACCATCCCAAGCATCTATTATGGGTAGCATTTTTTCCAACTAAGCAAAATAAAAGATTTTTATTCGCAAGACGTTCCTGACTTCATCAGATGCTGTAATATGCCTAACTTTTACATTCCTCTTTCTATTGTTCATTGATTGAGTCAGATGAATCATCTGAAACAATATATTTTCAAAATCCGATAAGAGCACATGGATGTTGTTCCGATGGCATTGCCTTTCTCCAAATGTAAATATTTTATTTATGCAGGTATTTTGCTTGTCTTTCGAACTCTAAAGCATAAGCATGCTCTTATTCCATGAATGCATTTCAGAATTGTTTTATACTTGGAAAAATATTCCTTGGGCTATGAGAAAACTAACTGCTAAGTCAACGTATGCATGTTGAAGTGCCTTCAAGATGGATACGTTACACTTTCCACGCTGAAGAAACCTGAAATACAATTGCATCGATGCATTTCTCTTATATATACTCTTTATCTTGATTCCATCTTACTGTGTAGGTGACCGAAGAGGTCCGGGCCACTGTTGAGACCCGCTTGAAAGAATCCTCAGAGTATCATTCCCAGCTAGAGAAGAAACTAATGGAGACTGAGAAAGAAAAACAGGAGCTTCAAGATGAAAAACGTAAAGCCATAGAAAACATGGAACAGCAGGTATAACTAACACGATTCTTTTTTGCGTCGGACTTTCTTGTTATTGGGTACTTGAGAGACCGCCTGCTGCCAATTACCTCCCACAGACCCATTAGATCTCACAGGGTTGGCCTCCTCCGGGTGCCATCTACCGGCCAATGCCACCTGGCTACTACCCGGGGGAGGGCCTTCTCTGTGGCAGCCCCGGCCCTCTGGAACGAACTCCCCGCAGGGATTCGGACCCTCACCTCTCTCCAGGCCTTCCGAAAAGCCGTCAAAACCTGGCTTTGCCGGCAGGCCTGGGGGTGATGAGTTCCCTCCCCTCTCGACATGTATGGTTGTGCAACTGTTGTTTACTTTTATTATTTGTATTTTGTTTTTTATGTTCCCCTTTTTCCCCCTTGAATTGTTCGCCACCCTGAGTCCTCCCAGAGAAGGGCGGCATACAAATAATAAAATTCTATTCTATTCTATTCTATTCTATTCTATAACTGGAAAAGAGAAGTAGCAAAGGGACAACACCTAAGAAGTTCTTAAGTGTTCCTTAAGAACTTCTCATATTTTGTCCCTATGCTACTTCTGTTTTGGATTGTCTTTTTTTCTTGCTGAAGCATTTTGGAACTTGCTTTCAAAGTTTGCCACGTAACTCAAGGACAAGTTATTTTAGACGTTGGGAAGTTGCTCTGCTTTTATTGGTCATCCATTATCCATTATATGAGCCGAGGTGGCGCAGTGGTTAGGGTGCAGTACTGCAGGCCACTTCAGCTGACAGTTACCTGCAGTTCAGCGGTTCTAATCTCACCGGCTCAAGGTTGACTCAGCCTTCCATCCTTCCGAGGTGGGTGAAATGAGGACCCAGACTGTGGGGGCGATATGCTGACTCTGTAAAACCGCTTAGAGAGGGCTGAAAGCCCTATGAAGCGGTATATAAGTCTAACTGCTATTGCTATTGCTATTGTTATCTGCAGTTCAGCGGTTCTAATCTCACCTGCTCAAGGTTGACTCAGCCTTCCATCCTTCCGAGGTGGATGAAATGAGGACCCAGACTGTGGGGGCGATATGCTGATTCTGTAAACCGCTTAGAGAGGGCCTATGAAGCGGTATATAAGTCTAACTGCTATTGCTATCCTGTACATCCTGCATTATGTTCTTCCAAGGAATTGCTGAAGAACTGAAAATCAAGCAACTTCGTTGCTCGTTTCAGCACAACTAAGATAGAACTTGAACTGATTTTCAAATTTTTAACCCATTTCAAATGTTTCTCCGAAACATTTTCTTTAGAAATCATGTTACAACATGCAACTGGTTCTCTTTATTGATGGAAAACTCTAATCCAGGGAATTTTTCTATCAGAAGGGTGAGGGAAATGAATTTTGGCTGTTTTACTGTCAGTGCAATTTCAGCTGGGAGATTTTGGAAGTTACGGAAATTTGGAGTGAAGAGAAAGACTTAACGCAGAATTGCTTCCCGCACTGTTCCATTGATGGAACAGCTTCAGCTGAATTCTATTACTTGAATATAAATATGTTAGCAATTGGAATCAAAATGAATCATGATAATTCATTCATATTATATTCTCTTTCTGAAATGTTCCCTGCCCATCTCTCTATCTCTGTCCTCTTGCCAGAATGAGTATCTTTGTATCTCTGTTTCTATCTTTCGAGGTCAAAGACCTTGCATCTGGCTGTTTGAATATGCCTGGCATGGTATACAGCTGGTTAAGGGTTAAGTAGCTTCGTAAAAGAACATCCAAAATAATAATAATAAAAGTCTTTAGAAGCTAGTCGCTGTTTCTTTCTCTCTTTTTCTTCCCAGATTATTCATAACTAAAACATATAATTTTAATTTACTCATTAAAATTAGTGGCAGCAGAGAAAGGCTGCACAAAAAGGTTTAGAGATCTAGATATGTTTTATCTGCAATTTGTGTTCTGTACATTTTAGTTTGTAGAAGAAAGATTCATTCAACGATGGTTTCAGTCACTACGTGTTCAAAGGTCTAAGGATTTATAGGATAGAAGAATACTAGAATATCTAGTATCGGATTTCCTTTTCCATCTCTCTGCACCTCCTGTAGTTTGATCTTTCACAGATCAGAAATCTGGTATGAGATAGACCAAATTGAAGTATGCCGAAGAACAGGAAATGGAAGGTTGCAGATATGGAAAAATTTAGATTGTCTGACCCTATCTCATCCCGAAGCGAAATATCTATGATTTCAGTTGAATCCCCTCCAACTGCAAACTGCACTAGATCATTTTAAGGCACCCCCCCGCCCCCCCCAAAAAAAGATATGATAACATAAATGTCTCTTGATTCACTTCTACAGTTTGCAGACAGGCGGTATCTTAAAAGTCCTTAGATTCCTCTATAACTCTTTATCAAAAATATTTCTTTGGGAATATCTGGAAGCAGAAATGTACTTAAGGATATTTCTTTGGTAAGGAGTTTCATTGTCTAAAGTGCTACAAATATTTGACCTTAAGTTAGGCAAGCCCAGGACATTTTTAATCATTGGGTTTTTTAAAAAAACATAGTCCTATACTATTCTTTTAGATAAACATTTTTTTAAGGGAAATGAAAATTTGATCCTTGATGCTTTGTTTCTAGCTTTCCGAGTTAAAGAAAAACCTCTCCAATATGAAGTCTGAACTTCAGGAAGCTCTCCAGCGAGCGAACGCAGCACTCAGCAATGAACAGCAAGCTAAACGGGACTGTCAGGAGCAAGTATGGTTCTCAAATGTTTGCCTAACTTTTGCAGTCGAATTAAGTATTGATTAAATTGGTTAAATGGTCACTTTTGCATGTCGGTAACAAGTGTGCACCAATTACCAAGAAGGCATTCTAACACTAATGTTTCCATCTCGCAGAAGACGCTTTAAAATTAAAGGCTCTGTTATTGTTGCTGTTCTGTGATGTGGAATGATGGGTTTTTTTTCCTTGAGAGTCTGAAAGAGATTTATTTATTTATTTTAAACACATAAACAAATCAACAAAAACAAACACATGACTTAAGACAACATAGGAACAAGAAAGTTCCATCATATATCATACAGCAGTTCCGTATCGGTTTCTTTGCAGTTAGTGTTTTCCCTTCTATACATTTCTATCTTGCGTTCATAATCTCCTTATTCGTTATCCATTTTTATGTACAATTCTATATTTATTTATACTTAGCTATTTATAACTATATTGTGCTATATGTTCTTACTCTCATTTATTCTCTTACATACAATTATAGGTATACATTCACATAGTTATTCTTTTTCTTTGCCATTCTTATACTATTGTTATTCCATTTAAAAGATTATAATGTACAATTTGGATTGCTTTGTTTACCATCCCTAGAGCCTGTTATGACACCACCTTATTTTCTCTTTCTTTTCTTTTCTCTCTCCCTTCCTTCTCTACTTCCTTCCTTCCTCCTCTGCTCCCCTTTCTTTCTTCCCTTACCTTTCCCCTACTCTTACCCTCTCTCTTCCCCTTCCTACCTTCTCTCCTCTTTCTCTCCCTTCCACCCACCTCTCCTTACCTCTTTCTTCTTCCCTTACCTCTCCTCCACACTTCCTCTTCCTTTCCTACTATCTCTCCTTCTCTTTCTCTCCTTTCCACCCTCCTCTCCTTTCCATTCCTTCTTCCCTCCCTTCTCTACTTCCTTCCTCCTCTCCTCTCCTCCCTTCTTCCCTCCCTTCTTCCCTCCCTTTTTCTATTGTTATAGGTGTCTCTTTCAAATCTCAATTTATGTTTTCTTGGGGATGGTATTTCCACAAACCCTTATAGTTTCATACCATTTCCTTTTTTCTCCTGAAAGAGATTTAATACATCAGCTTTTATTTCCACCCGCAGATCCTTAATAAATCAACAGGGGGCTTTTTTCACCACCCATTATGTTTTCATACACATAAGTCAACAATTAGCCAGCAAGTATAAATCTCTTACTTAGGAAACAACCATAAGGAAACTAAATCATTGAATTTGTCACAAACTGAAGCAATGATCATTCTGGCTTCTTGTAGGCAAAGATAGCTGCTGAAGCGCAGAGTAAATATGAACGGGAGCTGATGCTTCATTCTTCTGACGTTGAAGCTTTACAAGCTGTCAAGGAGCAAGTTGCAAAGAATTCAGCAATAAAGCAGCAATTAGAGGAAGCAGCCCAAAAAGCAGAATCCACATTGCGAGAGAGCAAAGCTTCATGGGAAGAACGAGAAAGAGCATTAAAGGTGAAGGGTGTTTTGTTTTGTTTTTCCTTTTTGCCTCTAGCAATCTGGCAGGTTTTATGACCTGGGCTAGTCTTTGAATTCAAGTTTATTTGTTGAAGCGTCTGTTTTGGTCTTCTCTCTTAGGATGAAGCTTCTAAGCTTGCATCTCGCTGTCAAGACTTAGAGAAACAAAGCCAGCTGTTGCACGAACAGCTGGAAACTCTGAGCAACAAGATGATGGCTTCAATGAAGGAAGGTGGCTCAGGGGCCCTGAATGTGTCTCTCAGCGAAGAAGGAAAGTCACAAGAGCAAATGGTAGAAATTATCAGGTATTGTTGAGTTCAATGTATTGATCCAATACAGTTTTGATTACTGCTTGCATGGTACCTGGTATGCATACCTGTTCTGACCCCCCCTCGTTCCACACCAAAGCACACTCCGAGCCAAAGATAAGTTACGGCATTTAATTAACAGACAAAACAGGTCCTTGGCAGCAAACCGGCACAGACAAGCTTGGGCAGCAATAAACACAGATAAGGCTTGGCAGCATTCCAGCTGCCAAGCTTCTAACAATGTTCTCCTACATTCATTCCTGCATTGACTTTTGCAAGAAGGGCGTGTGCACAAGCAGTCTTTTTATAGTCTGGAGAAGAGCCTAATGGCCACCAGCTGGGTGCAATTACCTCCTGTAACTGCGCAACTGTTCCTGACGCCTATTAGCTCTTCGGTGCCGTGCATCCAGGAACAACTCACTGCTGGCATCCGGCTCACTCCCTTGTCTCCTCCCCACTGGTCCAAGACTCAGGCGCCTCCTGGTGGCCAACCAGTCTCTCTGCGCCCTGCTCGGAGTCGGAACCCTGTCCAGGGTCCTCCACATCCTGCAGAGTCAACTCATAGGGCCCCTCGCTGTCGGAGTCTGGTGGCAGCTCCAACAGCTCCTGCTGGGCCACAACACATGCCATACCCACATTTTGCAGCTCACTTTGCACGCAGCGTGTGAGAAGAAGAAAATATTTTCAAACCAGCGCAACTGTTAGAAGACCCATGCTATTGAACAAATAGGAGCACCATGATTGTCTGTGCTTTCTTTCTCTTGGATTTCTACCCTATACATTCTCTACCCTATTTAACTACTTGTGTGATTATAGGGAACGGTGATTGAGAGATGAATCAAAATTCCCACTCTAGCTTATATCTTTTTTGAGGTTTGATTGTCTCTTGTTCATATACCCACTAATGCAAGCTCCCCAGGACTGGGAGGACAACTCAGTCCTTCATTCTTCATTCTCCGACATTCGCTCCTGCGTTGACTTTTGCAAGAAGGGCGTGTGCACAAGCAGTCTTTTTATAGTCTGGAGAGGAGCCTAATGACCACCAGCTGAGTGCAATTACCTCATCAAAACCATGACGCCATGTTCAGATCTAGAGTACGATGATGCCAAAACTAAATCCCAGTTTTGGTTAATTTTAGAGGTGTATATTTTTTAGAGGTATATTTTTCAGGTGTATAATATATATATATACACACATACATATATACATATATACATATATGTGTGTGTGTGTTTTCTCTCTTTTTTTATTTGTGCTGATAAATAAATCAAGGGAGACTGGTATAGATCTATTTCAAGCTATTTAGCTCTCATCAGCTAGCCATACCCTTACTGGGATTCGATCCTGTGCTGTATTGCATCTTAGGGAAACGTCTTAGCCATTAAGCCACAGGTCTCCTCCTTATCAGCTGAAGCCAGGGAAGAAGGTATATATTTAGTGTCACAACCCCTGGTAAGCCCCAATTATGGGAGGAAGCTAATTGCTTCCATCATCTGTCAATCGGCTCATCACAAGAGTCCATCACGACAGAAACCCAATATTTTTACTGTTGCCTATGTTATATTTGTTTTTTTTATTTGTGCTGATTTATGAGCACAAATAAACACACACACACACACACACCACTTTTAGAGGTGTATATTTAAATTTAAACATTTTTTTAAAATTAAATTTAAATATCTAAATGTTTAGATTTGTGGACAAAAAATATCCCCATCAAAGACTATTCTGGAGAGCTATAAACTTAACCTAGATTTTTTTCTTCTTCCTATGACAGGTTTATTCGCAGAGAAAAGGAGATTGCGGAAACTCGATTTGAGGTTGCACAAGTGGAGAGCTTACGCTACCGCCAGCAGGTGGAACATTTAGAAAGAGAGCTGCAGGAGCTACAGCAAAGTCTGAATGCAGAGAGGGAGAAAGTGCAAGTATGTATCCACACATTCCTCCTTATCCTTTTTTAAAAAAATGATGGTCCTTAGACAACAAACAAGCATTACAACTTATTGCGAGACCGCACATATTATTAAGGAATATCACTTTAATCATGACCCGACAATTGCACGATAGAGATACGCGCGCCGACAAAAACGTGCCGATTAAAACGCGACGTCAAAACCGCGCCCACAAATTCGCGACGACAAAAGCACGACGACAAAAGCACGATGACAAGCACAATAAGATCCTAAAAATTTTAGGGTTAGGGTTATAACGTACGTATACGGGTCCCACTATGTTAAAGGCTATAGTTTGTTGATGACGCCATTTTGTCGGCGCGCATTTGTCGAAAATCAATTAGCGATTTTGACGGCGCTCATTTGTCCCTCGCGGTTTTTTTCGGCGAGCATATTTCCGTCGCGCATTTGTCGGTGAACCCACTTTAATAATATCTAGGCAATACCGCTGACCTGTTTTTAGAAATGCTACTCGTGATAAATAAAAGAATGCCCGATATGCGAACATGAAAAACTAAATTAATGGTCCTCTGAAAAAAAAATAATCATGATATTTGTCTAAAGAAAGTGTATAATTGGGGCCATGTTACCTTGGAAGATGATTTGTTGTATGTGTAGAATAATGGTAAAAGCCAGTGTGCCTGGTTGACATGTAATAGTTGGCTATGAACTTGAGTCCTAGAATGTCCTAGAAATTTTTGTTACTACATAAGATTCTGTAACAGAATATGCATGCTATATAAAGGAGAAAAAAGGAGGAGGAAGAGGAAACTCAGTCCTCTGGGAACATGGATCTTATTAAATTCTAAATTATATTTCATGTATGACCTCAGTTTGCATATTTCATACATACATATTTTACATATAGTTTAGTATAAATATTTTGTGGCAAGTAATCATTCCTCGAGAAAATTTAACAGTGGAAAGGGAAAGCAAGTTAGGAATTTGCAGATGCATTTGGATTTGAACCATGCATTGTATTGTAGGTGACTGCAAAAACAATTGCTCAACATGAAGAATTAATGAAGAAGACAGAGACCATGAATGTTTTGATAGAAACAAATAAGATATTAAGAGAGGAGAAAGAGAAATTGGAACAAGAACTTCAGCAAATGCAAGCAAAAGTTAGTATGAATTTTAAATTTGTCCCTGACGTGTCTAAAACAAATTCTCTAAATCAGTCCTTTGCCTGTACAGTTACAAATCTGTGATTTTCATTCAATTCAGAGAAAAATATTGCACTATTGGTACTTATTTTTTTTTAAAAAAAAACAAACTGTTTTGTTCTCCTAAATTTTGCAGAATGAATAATATCTGATTATTGATTTGTGGAAAGTTGGAAAATATAAAAACTCCTTTAAAATATCTTATCTATCTACGGTTATAACCCACAGTCTGTTTACCAACAAACGGGTGAAATATTAAAAGACATAGAGAGATTGCCAGGGAGAGCAGACAATTTTTATCTAGGCTTTCTCCTCCAGGACACTAACCCGGTTACCACGTATGCAGTGGCAAAGTTCTGTGCTGCTGCAATGTCCATAAGGAAAAAATTGGCTACAGTATAGTACCATCTTGTACCAATTATCTGGATATACTTTAACAATCTTTGGACCATAATGTTATTATCCACTTTTAATGTCAATACTTTTTAATTATATTTTAATGTTAGTATTTTTAATATAGTGTAAAAACAAATGTATATTGCTGGTCTTTTGACCGTAATAAAGATCTTATATAAAGCAACAATCTATTTATATCCTCAAACAAATGTATTTGGACTGTATGGGGAAACAATGCTCCAAGTAATTATCCCAAGTGCGTGTAATTATTTCAGGTGCGTAAGCTGGAAGCTGATATCTTGCCTCTGCAAGAATCCAATGCTGAGCTCAGTGAGAAAAGTGGGATGCTTCAAGCAGAGAAGAAGCTTCTGGAAGAGGATGTCAAGCGTTGGAAGGCCCGGACTCAAGTGAGGTCCTTTTAGATTTTAGCGCATGCGTGATATTTCTATAGAATTAAAAAATAGTTGTTTTCTTAATAATGGTTGAAAATGTAGGAAGAACAAGAGAACAAAGGTATTAAAAAAAAGGTTAACAGTTACTGTTGTGGGTTGTGAGTCCATATAAGACTCATGTAGGAGCCGAGGTGGCGCAGTGGTTAGGGTGCAGTACTGCAGGCCACTTCAGCTGACTGCTATCTGCAGTTCAGCGGTTCAAATCTCACCGGCTCAGGGTTGACTCAGCCTTCCATCCTTCCAAGGTGGGTGAAATGAGGACCTGGATTGTTGTTGGGGGCGATATGCTGACTCTGTAAACCGCTTACAGAGGGTTGAAAGCCCTATGAAGCAGTATATAAGTCTAACTGCTATTGCTATATGTGATGTACCTTTTGCTATATAGAAAAGAATGAAATTAAGAGAGAAAGCAATTAAGGTATGAAGGAGCTTGAAGAATGAGATCGATAATGAAATGTGAGAAGTTTCATAGGTGCAGATTATTTGAGAAAATAAGAATGTTTGGGAGACCAAATCTTGTTTAAACCGGAAATTTTTCTCCTAGGTACAATTCCAGAGTGGTATAAGAAAGATACACTTTATTTAATTATTCATGTGCTAACTGCGGTGCGTATAACTTATGCACAATGTTGGAAAAAAGAAAATACACCATCAGAGCTAGATATAATCAGAAAAGTGTTGGCCTGTGCGGAAGCAGATCACTCTTGAACTTAAAAATAAAGGGGAATCGGAATATTTTGAAGTCTGGAACAGATTTTATGACTGGTATAAGACAAGGTGACAAGACTGGAACAAACTATATATACTGTGATTGGACAGAAGGATTGATAATGTATCAAGTAGGCTAATTGTCAATAGTTGTGACTAGCTGTATATAATGTGGAATGTATAGTCTTGGTTCACTTTTACATTCTTTCGCTTTTCTGAAACGCAGAAGAGTACTAAATCAAAGCTATACCTGTCTTAAGTTTATGATTGTTTAACGTTCTCTTCCAGCATTTACTGAGCCAACAAAAAGATGCGGATGTCGAAGAATATCGGAAGCTTCTTTCGGAGAAGGAAGTGAACAACAAGCGCATTCAGCAGCTAAGTGAAGAAATAGGCAGGCTTAAAGCAGAAATTGCAAGGTGATTTGTAAAGAATGCCTTATAATCTGAAAAAAATGATACTGGGGTACTGTGAGATCTTTTTTGAAAACTAATATATTGTATTCCTTTATTATGAGCTCAAAACATCTTCACGGAACATTTTAATCCATATACGTTTGTTCCAAGTTTTACTTGCGGAGAATTGCATGTCCTTGTTCCACTTGCCTAAGTAGGTATCCTTGTATTGCATTTTCTTTTCTGAAATGCACTGCATCTTGCTTTCCGGATATTCCGTTTTTGACGGTTCCCTCCTTCCTGCAATGTGGATAAAACTGAACAATATGATAGTAGCTGAAAAGCTTTCGTAATAGAACAAATGCTTTACATCGTCATTTTACTCACCTTCATCCACTTATAAAGCCCTTCATGGTATTGGACCTGGGTACTTGAGAGACCGCCTGCTGCCAATCACCTCCACTAGACCGATTAGATCCCACAGATTAGGCCTCCTCCGAATTCCATCCGCCGGCCAATGCCGACTGGCGACTACCCAGAGGAGAGCCTTCTCTGTGGCTGCTCCGGTCCTTTGGAACGAACTCCCCGTGGAGATTCGAACCCTCACCACCCTCCAGGCCTTCCGCAAAGCCCTTAAAACCTGGCTGTTCCGACAGGCCTGGGGCTAAAGAGCTGTTGCCCCCATCTCGAATGGTATGACTGTTGTGTGTTTTTAAATTATGTATTGTTATGTTTCGTCTTTTTATTTTCTGTCTGTACCCCCCCTTCCCTGATTTGAATTGTGAGCCGCCCTGAGTCCCCTTCGGGGGGAAAAGGGCAGCATATAAATCAAATCAAATCCCCAATTCAATTATCTCAAATGGCAGGATGACAAAAATCTTTGCCCAGCTCCAAAATAGAGTTTTCTTGACAGATTAGAATAGCATTTGCACAGAATACTGTCACCATATTCTTCATATTTTCCTGACCCACTATTCCATCAGTCATTTTTCAGAAACGAGAGTATTAAGAGTCAGAGAATGAGGGCCCAGGAAAGACATTCGCTGCCTGAGCAAAACCACAAATTTCCTAACCTCTGACCAAAACAATTTTCTCCTTTGGTTGGCATTTTATCTACTTGTTGAGTTCTTCACAAGGCCCTGGAGTAGGCAGATATCGTCGTTTGCTGGTGTTAAAAGTAACCTCACAGGATGTAAGCTGCTCCAATAAAGCTACCTTTTGCAATTGACTGGTGGCAATTTTGTAAAGCCAGTGGTGTTCAAGAGGTGCTCCAGATGTTTTAGGGATTGTACTAAGGAGCCTACCTTCTTTGCTTTATTTTATCACATTTGTCCTAATTCTATTTACGGGTCTTTGCATTTTCTGATTTTCACCAGTTCTTTCTCGTCTGCTTAAGACAAAAGACTGGAGTGTTTGTAAATGTGTTTTTATTTTCCATTTTCATTTCGTACAGTCACATATATACTGTGCACAACCGGGGCCATATAACATTAAACAATAAACACAGCCATTCCTCTTGTCAACAATACCCCCCAAAATACAAACCCAATGTACCACTTCGACCCTCCATACACCCTTTCTTTCGCCCCCCCTCCAACTTTCCTTCTTCCCTCCGTCATTCCCCTCTACCCTACTTCCCCTCCCTCTCTATCACTCCTTTCTCCCAGTACACTCCCTCCCTTCCTTCTCCCCCTCCCTCCCGTCCTCTCTCCCACCCTCTCTACCCCTCTTTCTTCTACCCCTCTACTCCTCCCTTCGGTGTATTTCTACTATCTATTAATATATTCAGCTTGTCCTATTTTTACAGTGAAATTAAAGAGCAACAGTATACAAGTGCAATCGCGTTACTATAAAATCTAACACATACTATATATCCCGCCTCCCCCCTAACACCCCACCTCCCTTTCCCCCCCCCCCCCGACTTCCCAGAGCCCATACACGGTATAGGTTAAAAGACTGGAGTGTTGTGTGCAGGTACTTCCCTGTTTGAATTCTAAAGTCCCAAAACACTTTACCTTTTTTTTATTTTCTATTACTTTGTGTAGTTTGTGGTTCCACCAGTTCTTGCGTTCAGGTAAATGATATTTCTTGCAGATATTAGATTTTTTTATCTGCCTGATAAATGTTACCTGAAAGTTTTAACATTTCTCTGAAACTTTTCAACTGGATCTTTGAAGCCAAATATTCATTTAAATTGCTCAAATTTTTTTATTTTCTACCGTACTTCCCCTCGCCCTCTACCACTCCTCTCTCCAGATCCGCTTCCCCCCTTCCTTTTCGCCTTCCCCCCCCCCACCCTCTCTTCCATCCCTCTCTACCCATCTTTCTTCTTCCCTACTCCTCCTCCCCTTGGTGTATTTCCACTATATATTGATGTACTTGGCTTATCCTATTTTTTAAAATTTTTTAAAGGAAAACAGTATACATGTGAAGTCACATTGCATTGAGATCTAACACATTGTGTCTAGCCTCAGATATATCCCGACCTCCCCCCCCGACCTCCCCCCCCGACCTCCCCCTCCCGACCTCCCCCTCCCGACCGACCTCCCCCCCCCCCCGACTTCCCAGAACCCGTACACGGTATAGATTTTTAACAAACACAGTCTAAAATCTAATGAGAAAAAAGAAATAAAGAAATTAATAACATCTCTACATTGATCTTAGCTTCTTCTTGCTAAGATAACTTTAAACAATTTAAATCATTCCTGATCTTTAGCATAGGCTAACTGGAATTTCTTGGTCCCGTATTTATTTTGTATATAGTCAATCCATTTTTTCCAGTCTCGTTTACATCTCTCATTTGAGTGATCTTTAAGATATGCCGATATTTTAACCATCTCGGCTAAATTTGTGACTTTCAATGTCCATTCTTGAGTTGTAGGCAAGTCTTCTTCCAGTATTGCGCCACCAACAGTCTTGCTGCCGTTATTAAGTGCAGGATCAAGTTAGTCTCTACCGCTGTAAAGTCAGTACTTATACCTAGCAAAAATAACTGAGGAGTAAACTTTATCCTAAATTGCTCAAATTTTTAAAAAGTACAGCAGTTGTCTGTTGTATTCATTTGTGTTTAATTCTTTTTCGATTAATTTTAAGAACAAACGCATCACTGACCACAACCCAGAATCTGGTCCAGAGCCTCCGGGAAGATCTAACAAAAACAAAAACAGAAAAGGAAAACCTTCAAAAGGACCTGGAGGTGAAAGTAGTAGATATCCAAGAGAAAGTCAAGACAATAACTCAAGTCAAGAAAATTGGACGTCGCTACAAGACTCAATATGAAGAGCTGAAAGCACAGCATGATAAGGTGAGGCTTTTGCCATTCATGGTCCGTGAAAGTTGACTAGCATAGCTTAAAAGCACCTAATAGTTTTCAGGTTTATGTAGTCTTGGTGAGTACCAGTGGTCATACTTCTGAGCCGAGGTGGCGCAGTGGGTAGAGTGCAGTACTGCAGGCCACTTCAGCTGACTGCTAGTTCAGCGGTTCAAATCTCACTGGCTCAGGGTTGACTCAGCCTTCCATCCTTCCGAGGTGGGTAAAATGAGGACCCGGATTGTTGTTGGGGGCAATATGCTGACTCTGTAAAACCGCTTAGAGAGGGCTGTAAGGTACTGTGAAGCGGTATATAAGTCTAACTGCTATTGCTATTCTGTCTAGTCTTCATGCTTCCTGTTAATGTCAATGTGGTTAAGCTACATACTAAATCTGAAATTACCCTAGGAGAGAGAATCTGTATACTTAAGAGGCGTTCAACAACGCTGAACATTGATAATACCTTTTTTTTAAAAAATATTTTTTTTATTGTTTTTATTACACACACAAAGGGGGAAAAAAACGAATCATCTTCCGTTACATCTTGTAAAAAGCGGGTCCATTGGTTACAGATACATTTCGTACGTTTCTTCCACAATCATTACCTATACTTCATTCAAATTAAGTTGTACATTTTAGAATTTATGTATTTTACTATCACTGTATTTGATTGCAGTTACTTAATCTTATTTTTTTTCTAAAATCATTTATATTTAAAGACACAACCACCTACTGGCATACTTTCACAATCTCAATGAGTCTACCATAACTTTACATCTTTATAACATATTCTAAACATATAACATATTCTAAAAGAGAGTCAGTGAGTAGGATATCTAACATTCCCTCCCCTTTTTTCTTCCCCCAACTCACAAATTAGCGCTCTCCGAATTACTTTTACTAATACAACACACCTCTATATATCATTAAATATTATCCAGATGATGCCTTTTTGATTTCCTCAATATCTTTTCCATGATACTTAAGAGAAGCCACTTCTGTAACAGTGATCTGATTGTGCTGGCTATCTTGGGCTAAATCTCACAAAACCTCCTTTTCCTCAGCTCACAAACACATACCCATTTTCTGAAATAACCAGTCTATGTGGAGGGCCTGAAATGCTCAGTGATCTTCTATAATGGCTAAATGGGCTTCATGCAGCCACCCCTGTCTCTTTTAAGCATGTGCTGTAATTTGGTTGAAAACTATCAGCATGGGGTTTTTATTCTCAGAAAACGAGAGAAGTAAAATATACGTACGCATGTGTGTATTTATCTGTATGTGTATCTGTTCAGTTTCCAGAGTGAGGTGTGGGAGGAGTAACAGATGGGTATTAACCAAGCCCCTTTGCCCTGGAGTCTGAGGATAATCTTTTGAAGCCACGCCTCTGATCCTCCTCTTACTCTCCCAGATTAACCTCAGACTCCAGCCCAGAAGGAGTGTTTTCTGACTCTCCCTCACTTTGGAAGTCTTAAAGGTTTTTTTAGTGTAAGTTTTTTTCCTCTAGCATTTTTTTCCTCTCACCAAGAAGCATCCAGCGCTGCATCTCTCCTCCAACGTGCTCAGCTCTGCTAGCGAAGGCCTTGCTGGCCTGCTAGCACATGAGCGCTCCCCAAGCAGCCGAACAGTCGCGGAAGACGGGAGGAAGCCTCCACACCGATCGGAGTGCGTGGAGAGGCCTTCGCACTTCAGCCACCCGATTAGGACTGCGGAGGACCGGGGATCCACAGGGGATCCCAAATACTAGGGGAAGAACTATTTATTTTGCTGTTTAATTATTAAATTTATATGCCCCCATCTTACTATCCAAAGCAACTAAAAATATTAGCCTCTAGCTGCAAAACAGAACAAAAACTCCCAATGCAATTGAAGCTTTCTTGTTATTCCCGCAACGTTGAATTTCATCTCCGCAGCTTTAGTGCAGAAAACAGGCCAGTGTTTAGGATTCCTGTACCATGTGCTCTTGTAGAAGTTAGTAGCGTATATAAGGCTGGGTATCATTGTACAAACATTATTATTAACGGTCTGAAATTTCAGATGGTTGCTGAGACTGCCACGCAGGCTTTTGCGGAACAGGCGGAACAGCAAATTTCAGAGAAAGAACATCAGGAGGTGAAAGAGGCTCTAAGCCAAGCGGAGGTCAAAATAAAATCTTTAGAGGGGCAGATTGAAATTCTGCAGAAGGTAAGAGAACTTTCAAGGGGTAGTATCTGTGCGGCTCTGATTGTTATTTACTTAGCAAAACCGAAGTAGAGTTTGTCAGTCGAAAACTAAGTCATGTTGAAGCCTCTAAAGCAGAAGTGTCAAACTCATTGAAGGCTGCATCATTTCACCTCGGGAGGCGGGATGGACATGGGAAGGGTGGGTGTGGCCAGCTTGACATCACTCATGTCGGCACCAGTGGTGGCCCGAGCACTCTGCCAGCGAAAACGGGCTCCCGAGCTCCGTTTTTTGCCACTGTCTGCGAAAAAGGGAGCTCCAAGCTCTGTTTTCAATGACCGGCGGCTGCAGGAGGCCGTCATAGCTGAAAACAGAACTCAGGAGGCCATTTTTGCTGGCAGAGGCACCGTGGGAGAGTCCTTCGCTGTTTCCAGGATGACCCCATCTAAGCACCCTGCAGACGACATGCTGCCCACGGGCCTTGAGTTTGACACCTACTCTAAAGCTTAAGCTTTCACAAATAGTGGTTAGGAGAGTAAAATAGGAGATTTCCCTCTGGGCACCTGAAGTGCTTTAAGAAATTATACGGTAGAAAAAAAAGGTTTAGAGAATCTATTCATAGGTATACTACGAGCCGAGGTGGCGCAGTGGCTAGGGTGCAGTACTGCAAGGCCACTTCAGCTGACTGTTATCTGCAGTTCGGCGGTTCTAATCTCACCGGCTCAAGGTTGACTCAGCCTTCCATCTTTCTGAGGTGGGTGAAATGAGGACCCAGACTGTGGGGGCGATATGCTGACTCTGTAAACCGCTTAGAGAGGGCTGAAAGCCCTATGAAGCGGTATATAAGTTTGTTTGTTCGTTTATTTATTTCATTTGTATGCCGCCCTTTTCCCCCGAGGGGGACTCAGGGCGGCTCACAACTCAAACAAGGGAAGGGGGATACAGACAATTTGACAACAACACAAAACAATACATAATTTAAAAGCGCAACAATCATACCATTCGAGATAGGGGCACGGTTCTTTAGCCCCAGGCCTGTCGGAACAGCCAGGTTTTAAGGTCTTTGTGGAAGGCCTGGAGGATGGTGAGGGTGCGAATCTCCACGGGGAGCTCATTCCAGAGGGTCGGAGCAGCCACAGAGAAGGCTCTCCTCCGGGTAGTCGCCAGTCGACACTGGCCAGCGGATAGGATTCGGAGGAGGCCTAGTCTGTGGGATCTAATCGGTCGGGTGGAGGTAATTGGCAGCAGGCGGTCTCTCAAGTACCCAGGTCCAATACCATGAAGGGCTTTATAAGTGACGAAGTCTAACTGGTATTGCTATATTATACCATAGGGGGGGAAATAAATGGAAGCCTGATCAATAGCAAGCTGTAAGGCGGGTAGGGTATAATTTCTAGCGTTATACCAACCCATCAGCTATGGAAAGTTGCAGTGGCCTAATGTTTCATGCCTGGGTCTCCATAGACTCTAGGAGAGAAGGACACCGAAGTGAAGACTCTTCAGGATCAAGTATCCCAGCTGCAATCCGACCTTTCCCGCCTTCGTCAAGATCTACAGGAAAAAACATCCCAGGAAGAACAACTCCGGCAACAAGTTACTGAAAAAGAGGAGAAAACTAAAAAGACACTTCTGGCTGCCAAGCAGAGGATTGCACAGCTGGCAGGTAAGTTTGGCTTTGCATATTTTAAATTCTAGAAGAAATGCCATTTTGAATAAGTGAGTTTTTCAGAAGATTCACCATCTGATTTTGATTTAAATTAGCTTTAAATTAGATTGGTTTTTCAAGTGATTGTTCAACGAAGTAGCATACGGGCCAGTGGTGGGTTTCAAAAATTTTTGGAACCTACTCTGTGGGTGTGGCCTCCTTTGTGGGAGTGGCTTGCCGACCATGTGACCTGGTGGGAGTGGCTTGCCGGCCATGTGTTTTCTCTTTCTCTTTCTCTCTCTCTATCTCTCTATCTCTCTTTCCTTCCTTTTGTCTCTGTCTCTTTTTTCTTTTTTTCTTTCATCTCTCTCTCTCTTTCTTTCTTTTTTATTTATTTATTTCTTCCTTTTTTTCTCTTTCTCTCCCTCTCTCTCTCTCTTTCCTTCCTTTTGTCTCTCTGTCTCTTTTTTTTCTTTCACCTCTCTCACTCTTTTTCTTTCTTTTTTATTTATTTATTTATTTCTCTCTCTCTCTTTCCTTCCTTTTGTCTCTCTGTCTCTTTTTTATTTTTTCTTTCATCTCTCACTCTTTTTCTTTCTTTTTTATTTATTTATTTCTTCCTTTCTTTCTCTTTCTCTCTCTCTCTCTCTCTCTCTCTCTCTCTCTCTCTCTCTCTCTCTCTCTCTGTGTGTGTGTGTGTCAGTCTGTCTCTGTGTGTGGGGGGGGCAGTGGTGGGTTTCAAACATTTTTGGAACCTCTTCTGTAGGTGTGGCCTGCTTTCCCGGTCCACTGGTGGAACCTCTTCTAACCAGTTCGGTAGATTTGACGAACCGGTTCTACCGAATAGGTGCGAACTGGTAGGAACCCACCTCTGATATGGGCTGACACAAAAGAAGAATCTTCGTTAGATAATTCTAATTCAATGCTAGAATTGATCACAGTTGCTATTCTCTTGGAAGAACTTTAATGAGAACAGAGAAGGAAGGAGAACTAGAGAAAGTAGAGATAGATAGATAGATAGATAGATAGATAGATAGATAGATAGATAGATAGATAGATAGATAGATAGATGATAGATAGATAGATAGATGATAGATAGATAGATAGATAGATAGATAGATAGATAGATAGATAAAGATATATAAATATGTAGAGATAGATAGATGATTGATTGATTGATAGATAGATAGATAGATAGATAGATAGATAGATAGATAGATAGATAGATAGATAGATAGATAGATAGATGATAGATATCTTTACTAAAATACTTTGGTAAGCACTATCAAAATGAAGTGATTGATTGTTCTCTCCTTTAATTCAGGGGTAAAAGATCAGCTGACTAAAGAAAGTGAGGAATGGAAGCAGAAGAGCAGCACATTGGAGGAACAAAAGTCAGAATTAGAAGTTCGGATGAGCGCACTTAAATCACAGTACGAAGGCCGAATTTGTCGCCTAGAGCGAGAACTCAGAGAGCAGCAAGAGAGACATCACGAACAGCGAGATGAGCCTCCAGAATCTACCAACAAGGTAGATATTCTGTGCTAAAAGAGACTTTTGTAGATTGGACGTTTTTTATGTTTTCCCTGCCTTTCATCCTGTGCATAAGTTTAATGAAAGAGATTGACTACAGTATCACTGATGATGTTACCTAGCTTGGGTAATGAAATGTTTGCAAGAAAAAGTGCATTAAGGACTCCTCATCTTCATCTCAACCCTGAGCTAAATATATTCTCCTTTATTAGTAGATTGCTTTGGAGTCTATTTTTCTAGTCTGCTTTCCCAAGGCATATATGTAGCAATAGCAATAGGAGTTAGACTTATATACCGCTTCATAGGGCTTTCAGCCCTCTCTAAGCGGTTTACAGAGTCAGCATATCGCCCCCAACAACAATCCGGGTCCTCATTTTACCCACCTCGGAAGGATGGAAGGCTGAGTCAACCCTGAGCCGGTGAGATTTGAACCGCTGAACTGCAGATAACAGTCAGCTGAAGTGGCCTGCAGTACTGCACCCTAACCACTGCACCACCTCGGCTCCAAATGTGGGAAAACACCATACATTTACCAACTACTTACCTGATGAGATTGCAACAAATGCTCAGGATAAATAGCAATAGCACTTCTGTACTGCTTCACAGTAAAATGTGAACCCTCTCTAAGCAGTTTACAGAGTCAGCATATTGCTGCCCCCCCAAAAAAAAAATTGGGTCCTCATTTTATCCACCCTATCCTGAAATTTTATTGATTGTAAGCTACTTCAAGATTTTAATAATAGGTAGCAGTATTCAAATATATTAAATGAATAACTTAACTACATATATATATATTGGTGGTTATCTTTTGCCTCCTCTGGCTTAAACTAATACTTCTTATCGTTAGGCTCCAGAACAGCAAAGGCAGATCACTCTTAAATCAACTCAAGCTGCAGGTGACCGAGGAATGTGAGTTCTTAAATTTTTTTTTTTCTGTTATACATTTTTGAACCGTCTCAAACTTAATTTAGAAGCAAAGCATAGCACATTTTGTCCCGTCTCTTTAGTTTTCCTCTTTCATAAGAATGAAAGTTGCTGAGTTTCTACTAATAGTGACAATAATAAAGACCACCAAATGGGTATTTCCAAACCTTTTTTTCCCATTGGAAAGGGCAAATTCCATTGCACAAACAATTAATCTTTAAGTTATAACACCTGTAGACAAATTTGTGATGCACCACAATATCATAAACTAGAGCAGTGTTTCTCAACCTTGGTAACTTAAAGATGTCCAGACTTCAACTCCCAGAATTCCCCAGCCAGCGAATGCTGGCTGGGGAATTCTGGGAGTTGAAGTCCGGACATCTTCAAGTTGCCAAGGTTGAGAAACACTGAACTAGAGGAATCCAGAGTGGTCAATAATGGTCAAGATGGTCACTATCATACAATCGGCTACAGTTCAAGTTCTTTCTGCTCCTCTCCCTGATTCCTGCCACTTCCCACAATACCTGTGCCATGAAGAATTATGCTCAGCTTTCCTTCATAAGGCTGTTGCGCTGAGAAACATGTATCAAAAGATGTCCAGAACTGTCAAGAGGCTGGGGCACTTCTCCTTTGAGGGAAGATTTCTACCTTTTAATCTTTTTTACGGAGAAAGAAAAAAAAAACAAAGTCTAGAATTTTTGGGGTTGAGTTGGTTGGTTTTTCCTTTACTAAAGAGAAGCTGCCTTGTACTCATGATTATATGCCTAAAACATCCACTAACATATGGTTCCCCGACAAATGCGCGCTCAACAAAAGCGCGCCCAACGAAACCGCAGCGACAAAACCGCGAGTTCTAAAGCGCGGCGAACAATGAGCGCAGAAGCACGCCGACAACAGCGCGCCAACAGAAGCGCGCTCTAAACTTAACCCTGAACCTAACCCTTACCTTAACTTAAATCGCGCTTCTGTCGGCGCGCTGTTGTTGTCACGCTGTTGCCGGCGCATTGATGATGTTGTGGTTTCGTCGCTGCGGTTTCGTCAGCTCACTTTTGTCGTCCGCGCATTTGTTGGGTCACACTAACATATCATTTTGGATTATTTCTAGAGCTAGTACTTCAGATCCACCAACAGCCAACATCAAGCCAACTCCTGTTGTGTCGACCCCGAGCAAAGTGACAGCTGCTGCCATACCTGGGAACAAGCCCACCCCAAGGGCTAGCATCCGTCCAATGGTTACACCCGCTACCGTCACCAACCCTACAACTACTCCAACGGCTACCGTTATGCCAACAACACAAGTGGAGACTCAGGAAGGTAATTTCTGATTGAAGCGTACTGAATTAAAAAATAAATGTAAAGACATAATGAACAAATGCTTACTGTTTGTAAGAAATTGGATCAAAGTCAGAAGGTTGGCCCAACTGCTAGTATACAGCACTATATAAAGCTCCTTAATTGCTTAAAGAAAGAAAATGTATATCCAGGTTGAAATTGAGAAAACCACAGATATGTGAAAGGTCATCATAATACTTAGGTGTCCTTAATTCAAGTATTTTATGCAGCCTAAATCTTCTCATTAAAGTCTAAAGATCTCTGGATAGTATCATGTGAAATAGCATCATTGCAAAAATCTACTTAAAAACCAGTTTAAAAGTGTGAAAAGATGAGAAATGGAACTTGAAAAAAACATAATTTGGTGGCCTGTAATATGAACTCTTTTATGATGGAAAGGATAACTTATTAGAACGCATATCTGTTAATTCTAGGTGGTTCTGTTCCTTGGTGAAAATAGCATGCATTTCACAGTGACAATGTCTAATGCTTTTTGTTGCATATTTAATCATAAATCTTAACATTGTAAGAGATGCTTGTCTCAATATTTAAATGTCATACTATATTAACATGAGTCATATTGCAGTATAACAGTTACCTGAGGATAGAAAATTGAAATATAGATTAATTTGACTCTATCAGCAACATCACTATACCAAGGTGGCGCAGTGGTTAAATGCAGCACTGCAGGCTACTGCTAGATCAGCAGGTCAGCGGTTCAAATCTCACCGGCTCAGGGTTGACTCAGCCTTCCATCCTTCCGAGGTGGGTAAAATGAGGACCCAGATTGTTGGGGGCAATATGCTGACTCTCTGTAAACCGCTTAGAGAGGCCTGAAAGGCCTATGAAGCGGTATATAAGTCTACTGCTATTGCTATTGCTATTTTAAGAAAGTGAGATGACATAACTTCTAGATTTTTTCCCCTCATTCTGAGCCGAGATTCCAGCCTTCACCTTAAGCAGTGAAAGTGACCAGTGTCCTAACTTCATTTTCAGCCATGCAGTCAGAAGGACCAGTTGAACATGTTCCAGTCTTTGGAAGCACAAGCGGATCTGTGCGTTCCACCAGCCCCAATGTGCAGACATCTCTTTCCCAGCCCATCCTGACGGTCCAGCAGCAAACTCAGGCCACAGCTTTCGTACAGCCTACCCAACAGAGTCATCCTCAGATCGAACCAACAGCTCAAGAACCATCCCCAGCCATCATGGAGGTGGTGCAGAGCTCCCAAATGGAAAGACCTTCTACCTCAACGGCAGTGTTTGGCACAGGTTAGGTCGCTGCCTTGGTGGGACATTCTCCAGGGGTTTGGGGTTTTGTTGCACTCCCCTCGGAAGGTATTAGCTCCGGGATGAGTGTGAAACTGAGATCTTGCTTAATGTCAGGGCTGCTTCCCTCAGTAACCAAAAAAGAAACCAACTCCATTTTGCAGAATTAAGAGTACTTTTACTGGTCATGAGTAGATAGTAGCTAGGCAAAGCAAGATCTGAGGCAAAAGCGCATGTAATCATAGATATCAATATGTAACCCAGCCCCCTCCTCTTGGTAACCCCATCCCATAGTCCAGTGCGTACACCCCACGGGTGTCATGTGGGAGACATCTTCAAAAAGCATCATCAGGTCGGTATGCTGCACAGTTCGCCTTGGTGGCAACTCCTCTATCTGCAGCATGCGCAGTGGATAGTGAGAACAGCTCCCTTTTGACAGTCACTCCTGCACTGAACACTTCCCCCACTCAAATACCATGCCCCCCCCCTCCCCGTTTCAATGGCAGCCGAAAGCAAGCAGCAAAACAGAGGCTGACATCAGTTTTCTGGAAACCACCACATCCACCTTCTGCCTTCAGTTGTCTAGATTCAATTCTCAAATAGTCAGGAAAAAAAACACCTCACTTTCGCTGGGAGTTGAAACCTATCTAGATTGTACCCAGATTAGGAAATATTTGTATGATAGCAATAGCACTTAAGAGTTATATACCACTTTACAGCCCTCTCTAAGCAGTTTATAGAGTCAGCATGTTGCCCCCAACAATCTGGATCTTTATTTTACTGACCTCGGAAGGTTGGAAGGCTGAGTCGACCTTGTTATGATATAAATGATGACCACATGATGTAAAATTAAGCGGTTCTACCACAAAACCGCGGACGACAAAATCGCGGTCGACGAAAGCGCGTATGTGATGTCATCACAGCGCGACGAAAAAGATCAAAAAATGTAAAAATAAAGCTAAAACCTTCCCCTAACCCCCCCAAACCTAACCCTAAACCTAACCCTTAACGTAACGAAAAACCTAACGCTAACCCTTAACCTAACGCTAAACGTAACGCTAATGCTCTAACCCTAACCCTCTAACCCTTAACCTAACCCTAACCCTTAACGTAACGAAAAACCTAACGCTAACCCTTAACCTAACGCTAAACGTAACGCTAACGCTCTAACCCTAACCCTCTAACCCTAACCCTTAACCTAACCCTAACCCTTCACCTAACCCTTACCTTTATGTGAATCGGCTTGCTGTAATTTAATTTTTATTTCAATTTTTCGATCTTTTTCGTCGCGTTGTGATGACGTCACATACGCGATTTCGTCGACCGCGCTTTTGTGGAACGCGCTTTTGACGGGTCACGAAATTAAGCAAGTATTTTCAGCATTTTAGAAGTGTCGATTATAAGCAGCCATTCATTCATCATGCAACCAACTATTCATCAAAAGAAGAAACTCTATAGCCACTGTTCGTTTTTTTTTTCTTTTTCTTAGATCTTTAATGTGATGTATTTGACTAAAGGGAAACATTATTCTCTTTCAGTTTCAGCAACTCCCAGTTCGTCTCTGCCTAAGCGAGGACGAGAGGAGGAAGAGGAGAATAATGTTGAAAACTCAGAACAGATTCCCGAGGAAATGGTTGATTTGCCTCTTGCAAAGAAACTGAGAACTGTGCAGAGAGTTGGGCCAGAGGTATGTAAGGGGAATTACTGGGTTATGAGCATCTCAAGGGGGGAAATGCAGTCTTAGATATTGGCTTTCAACCATTTTGAATATCAGACTGTATTAATTGATCATGTCGTTTCCTTTTGCGACCTTCTGACAAGCAGAGTCAGTGGAGACGCCAGATCATTTAACAAACAAGTTAGTAACTTAACAGCTGCAGTGATTAACACCTGTGGCAAGAATGGTCCTAAAATGGGGCAGAACTCACTTTTCCGCTTAGCAACAGAAATTTTGGGTTCGTTTGTGGTTCATAGGTCAAGGGACTATCTCTATAAGCATAATCTTTATTGTCATTGTACTTAAACGAAATTGGCTACCATGTTTCTCATTAAAATTGTCTTACATATTCATTTGTCAGCTATCAAGTGTCAAGTAATAAAGTGATTGCAGATTTAAGTGATCTGTATTGGACCAGTTTTTAATAATTAAACATCTTTAATATTGACAACTGACCATGTTATTTAAAACTTAAAAAGGTTTGACTTTGGTATTCATGGATCAGTAACAATATTAACTAAGGTTTGCAAATTATCACAGTTACAGTAGTAGCCTCTACTGTAAAATACTGTGTTTTTGATGTGCAGTGTACATGATCTTAATATTTCCCCAATTAACGTCATTCATTTCTATATTTCAGGAGGAAGTGACTGCAGAAGAGAGCACGGACCGAGAAATAGAGGCTCAGGCTTACAATCAGGATTCGCAGGATTCCATCGACGAAGTAAGTTCCTGATTGCAGGAACAATTTCCACGTCTTATTTGTCTGTTGTAGCAACATCCAGAAATATCCACGTGAATGAATTAGGGTTGCTTAACAATTTTTTCCCTCCAGCAATGGTGTCCATAGCTCCTCCAATCCTCATATAATTTTTATTATAAGAGGATTTTACATGGGCCTTTGAAAAATATCCCCTAATACTGCAGCACAGGAGGTGCTACCAGAAGAGTGTATCAAAGCAGCGTATATGTGTGTATGCATATATACATGATACGTTTGCATATAATACTGTACTTCTCAGCCTTTTACTCAAGTACAGCCGTGACCCGTCAAAACCGCGCTCGACTAAACCGCGCCCGATTAAACCACGTTGCTGACGTCATCAACAGGGCGACAACAGCCAGCGCGGAGAAAGAAGGGTGCTTTAAATAGCGCTTTGAAAGCAAGCCGATTCAACTTACGGTAAGGGTAAGGTTTAGGGTTAGGTTAAGGGTTAGGGTTAGGTTAAGGGTTAGGTTAAGGGTTAGGATTACGGTAGGTTTAGGGTTAGGTTTAGGATTAGGTTTAGGATTAGGTTTAGGGGGGTTAGGTTTAGGTTTAGGGGTTAATTTTAGGTTTAGGGTTTACAGCGTGCTTCTGTCTCCGCGCTGTTGTCGCCCTGCTGATGACATCAGCGACGCGGTTTAATCGGACGCGGTTTAGTCGAGCGCGGTTTTGTGGTGGAACCAAGTACAGCTAGTCCTCACTTAGCAACCTCAATTGGGACTGGCAACGAAGTAGTTGCTAAACAGGATAGTGACATCTACTTGTATAAGTCATGCCTACTAATTTAAACTTCTACGAGTTGGTGCAACTGCTCCATCCTTTCTTTCTCTGGGGAAACTTTCCTTTGCATTGCTATTCTCCTGGCAGGCATATCTGATTTCTTACTACCCTCTTGCTTAAACCAGCAGCTTCGTAGCTCTACTCAGTGATTAGGAGGGACTAGGAGGTCTTTGCAGTAGTTAATTCCGCTTTGCCTTAAATACCTGTCAATTCAGGGACATACCCTCTGAAGAAAGATGTTCTGAAACGGCTGGTCACATGGCTTCAAGGTGCTTCGTGTTTCTCTCCGTGTTCATTCTTAAAAGTTTCACACAATAGTTTCCACTTAACCTATAGGCTTCAAAGTCAAGGAAGCATAGTAGTGTCCATGGGGCGAAGAGGACAAGGGAAGGGAGTCAAGCAGGGGTCGGTTTCAACCGGTTCGCGGCGGTCCCCACGGACCGGTTGGTTGGTGAACCCGGAAGTAAGTAACTTCCGGGAACGCCGAAGGGCCTGCCCGCGGTCCTTACCGGTCTTTGAAGGCTTCTGCGCTTCCACGCAGGCGCATGGCACATACAGCGCCTGCGTGATTCTCCGCGAGCAGCTGAAGCATCGCGCAGGTGCTAAGACGCATGCGTGAACTGCGCGCGTGCACGAGGAAGCCGTTGGAATGGGATGAGCAACCCACCACTGGAGTCAAGTGATGTCAGCAGTGTTGCAGTGGAAGCCCCACCCCTTTTCTTCCTGCACGGTGATGTCACGTATTCAAAAGGGGCAAAGTTTGTAATGCAGAGCCCAATTATTACTAGTACGTTGCTCAAAATCGAAGCGTGGCTTCTTCCTTGGAGCAGATGAAACCCCAGTTTCCTATTTGCTGCAGCCTTTAAAACTGAGCTAGTGAAGGTTTTAGCCCCCACGAAGAGCCTTTCTTTCATTTGTGTTCATTTGTGAAAGAGAAGAAGAAAAAAAAAGGTGTGAGGATGGTTGTTAATAGTATTTTGTTTTAATTTCCCTGATCGCTATTGTCTTCCTCTTTATTGGAAGGGTGTCACGCAGGGCGAGTATACGCCCATGGAGGATAGTGAGGAAACTTCTCAGTCCCTCCCTATAGACCTTGGACCTCTTCAATCAGATCAGCAGAATACAGCCTCATCCCAAGAGTGTCAGGGCAAGAGAGATGATGTCATTGTCATTGACAGTGATGATGAAGAGGATGAAGATGAGGAAAATGATGGAGAAGCAGAAGTAATTTGTACTACATTTATTTTCTTACTTAGTGCGGACCTGTGAGTGAAGAAGCAATTATTTAACACCCCCCCAAATTCCTATGATAGCTCCTCAGTTTCTACGTATTCTCTCTCATTGAGTCTTATTGTCTTAGTTGTGGCTTTTGGCAGGGACTCTAAAAGCAACCATTACGTATCTTTAAATATCTTTACATATCATTACATATCTTTAAAGCCAACTAATTCATCAGACTTTTGATATTTTTACTAATGTAAAAATGCATCACTGTTTTATTCCTAAATGTTACAGAAATTCTGAATTGAAGGTTGTGTTTCCAACTGCCGCTGCTAGGAATAATTTCAGACATTCATCCGAGAATGCAGTTATAGTTTCACTTGTATGACCCTTTCTGCCTTTTGTGACAATTATAACACTTTTATTATTTGAAATATCGCCGCTTTTAATTCTCAAAGAAAGATCCCTTTTAGTTCCCAAAGCCCATTACTTCATCGCATTGTGCATGGTGTTCGGTATACTTAAGAGAAAACATTTTTTTTTTTTTAGGAATATGAAGAAGATGAGGATGAGGACGAGGATGAGGATGATGAAGACACAGGAATGGGAGATGAAGGTGAAGATAGCAATGAAAGCACTGGCAGTGTGGATGGCAATGATGGGTACGAAGCAGATGATGCTGAGGTATGAATATTATTTGTTGCTGAGCTGGATAAAAATGATTCTGAAAATCACCTTTTACATGCAAATCTACTTTAACTTCTTGGGGAAAATAGCAACAGCAGTTAGACTTATATACCGCTTCATAGGGCTTTCAGCCCTCTCTAAGCGGTTTACAGAGTCAGCATATTGCCCCCAACAACAATCCGGGTCCTCATTTTACCCACCCAAGGATGGAAGGCTGAGTCAACCCTGAGCCAGTGAGATTTGAACAGCCGAACTGCTGAACTGCAGTCAGCTGAAGTAGCCTGCAGTGCTGCACTCTAACCATTGCACCACTCGGCTCATCAATATATTCTCAGAGTTCTCATAGCACTGATCTGTTGTAGAAAATGACAGGACACCCACGCCAGCTCTTCAGAGAAGGAATAGTTTATTTGCGCAGGTTCATAGCAAAGAATAAATGGCCTGAACACTGAGTGAAATTCAGGAACTTTCTTATATAGTTTATCACTTTCAGCTAAAGCCATCTGTTAGTTTTGGAAACACCCCTTAAGATTTGCCCTTGAGTTACAGAAAGTATGTCTACAAGATGTCATAATACATGGGTCAGCTAACGGACATGCATAGCTCGTATTTTGAGGAACTAACAATATGTGTCTACCAAACAGATTAACAGCCAAGCCAGCAGATGGGCTAAAATAGATGTTTTGCCTCAGCATATTTCATGTACAGACTTCCTTCTAACCCGTGTCTAACCGCACTATGTCCTAAAAGCAAACCTTGCAATTTCTATGTGAACAGTTAAAGCTTAATATCATGAAACCCTAGTTTGGTTCAGGCTTGAGGCCTACCTTGGTTCAGTCTGCCACCTCAGATAGGTAGACAGATAGACAGTATAGGTAGATGGAGGAAAGAAACAAGAATCATTGAAAAGAATATAACAAAACTCAAAAAAATAATAGTTATGAGTAAAATAAGAGGGTTAAGAATGGTGAAATTCAAATGAAATACAATAGAAGGGGAAATAATACAAGGTAAGCGGTATCGATTGATGATTGCTATTATAAAGAACAGGAAGTTCCTTATTGTGTTGTATAAATGTGGTGTACGTCTAATTTTTGTGTGTGTGTACTTTACATGTTTGTTAATAAAAGTCTTTTGGAAAAAAAAGACAGATAGCCATTTGGCTTGAAACACTGGAGGTAATTTTTCAGTTCAGAAAGAATTCACGGGAGGAAACGTCAATTTTTTCCCTCTCCACCCCTGTTGCTATTACAGCTAATTTCTGATATCCACTCTTTACTTATTTCAGGGTGCTGATGGGATGGATCCAAGTACAGAAACTGAAGAGAGCATTGCTGGAGGTGAAAGCAGCCAGAGGGCGGCTGACTCCCAGAACTGTGGTATGATGAACTGTATGTTTTCTGTAATAGTTTAAAGGAAACAATCTTTTGGGCAGGTTATTCACTAGAGGTATCCATGTTTTATGCCCTTGATTTTAGAAAAAATATGTATAAATGGTTTTAAGTCTTTGAAATCCTTTTAAAACTTTATATATATGATGGAAGCAGTTAGCTTCCTCCCATAATTGGGGCTTACCAGGGGTTGTAAAAATCTAATAGATACCTTTCACCCTGGCTTCGCTGATAAACGGATAAGAGCCTGTGGCCTAATGGCTAAGATCTCTGCCTAGTGTGCCTAGTATGCCATATAGTCCAGGTTCAAATCCCAGTAAGGGTGTGGCTAGCTGATGAGAGCTAAATAGCTTGAAATAGATCTATACTAGTCTCCCTTTATTTATTTATCAGCACAAATAAAAAAATTATATATATATATATATATATATATATATATATATATATATATATATATATATATATATATATATATATATATATATATATATATATATATATATATATATATATATATATATATATATATATATATATATATATATATATATATATATATATATATATATATATATATTTGGCTCATTGCCTCTGATTTTTTTTATTGGATGAACATCTTAATTCCTTATCTCAACTAAGCAAAGATGTTTTGAAATCTCTGAAAATTTAAAATCAGGCCCTTCTGCCTTGACAAAATTATCTTGTTTTGTTAGCTCAAGCGTCAGGGTTCCAAATAGCGTCCAAAATTAAATCAGAGTCCAAGCCCCAGCATACCTTCGAGACCGCCTACTGCCACATACCTCCCAGCGGCCAGTAAGATCCCACAGATTGGGCCTCCTTCAGATGCCGTCAGCTAAACAGTGTCGGCTGGCGGGCCCCCGGAGGAGAGCCTTCTCTGTGGCTTCTCTGACTCTTTGGAACCAGCTCCCCCCAGAGATCCGGACCATACCCCCTCTCATGGCCTTCAGGAAAGCTGTTAAAACCTGGCTGTTCCAGCAGGCCTGGGGGCTGTTGACCTCACTGTTGAGGTCCAGCACTGATTAGAATGAATGTATGAGGTGTTCGTATTTTAAACCGTGTTTTTTTTTCCGTTATGTGTTCGTTATGTGTCTTTTTTTTTCTCTTTTTTGTAAGCCGCTCGGAGTCCTTTGGGATTGGGCGGCATATAAATTTTATAAATAAATAAATAAATAAATAAATAAGGCAAAAGTATTGCTCAAAGTTTCAATGTATTAAGAGAGCCATGTTGGCACACATGGGAAAACCCGAATCTGAAAGCTTCCCGGTTTTCCCCACCCAGTTGAAAGTTCCAAGATCTTACCCCCACACCCACAATTCCATCCCATGGTCCAATCTCCCGCTGCCATGTTGGCAGCCTCCACCCATCCAATTCTGGTTAGGTGCAGAGACAAAGGATGACCTTGGCTTTCTAGAAAGAATTTTGTTGTGGACTACATAGTATATGACTCCTTATGATCCCCCCCCTCCCATTTCCCCTCAATGGAAATTCCCCCCATGAATTGTAAGCCGCCCTGAGTCCCCTCAGGGAAAAGGGCGGCCTATAAATCACAAATAAAATAAAAAATAAATGGAAAATGCATAGCAGAATAATAGAAAGTATGGCAGGCCAAAGATATGGCTGCAGGCCTGACATGTTTTTTTGTTGGTGATATATTAGCAATAGCAGTTAGACTTATATACCGCTTCATAGGGCTTTCAGCCCTCTCTAAGCGGTTTACAGAGTCAGCATATCGCCCCCAACAACAATCCGGGTCCTCATTTCACCCACCTCGGAAGGATGGAAGGCTGAGTCAACCTTGAGCTGGTGAGATTTGAACTACTTCAGACAGCTGAAGTAGCCTGCAGTGCTGCGTTCTAACCACTGCGCCACCTCGGCTCTATATATTGAACTACTCATCCAAGAAAATATAATTGAGAGTGGTTTAGGAAGCAAGAAATGATTTGGAGTTACAAATGTGCCTTTGTAATTATAATTATAATCTAAACATAAGTAATTATATATATATATATATTTCCATATCCATCAGGCGATGGGAGCACAGGTACCGTAGAGTCTACGTTCTCTCAGGAAAGCCCAAGGGAACAGCAACCAACTTCTGCTTCTGAGAGACAAGTTCCCCGTCCACCTCGACCTCATCCTTTACCTCCACGATTAACTATCCATGCGATTCCTGCTCCACCTCAGGAACTGGGACCTCCAGTACAGGTGCGCGAATCACAGGGAAGGCTACACTGAAATTGTTCTTGCCCCTGTCGCTTTGAAAGATTGCTCTTTGCTTATTTGTATCTGCAAAATACAAATCCTCTCTTGGGTAGTTATGATGTAGTGAAGCCAAGTTCTATTTTTCTTTATATGTTTTACAGCATATTTGCACAAAAAGAGCAATAAAAATGCTCGGGATTATTGTGTTTGGCATATATTTCAAAATTTAACCCTTTTAAACTAAAATATAAATGATAAAAGGATATTATTTCTGCATATTTATCCAACGGGCCCAATTTACATAATAGTTTACCATGTTTGCAATTCATAACACTCCAAAACGTGTTCAACATGAATGTTGGGCTATCCAGAGATTTTTTCCCCTTATGTTGGTGAAGCTAGATAGAGAGCTAGAGATCCTTAGGTTAGGATAGAGAGAGAGATAAAGCTTTTAATTTTAATTTTAATGGAAGATCAAGTTACTCTGTATTCTTTATAGCAATGTGAGATTTGAGTTCAAATTTCCTAGTTGTACAATGCAATCCTACGCAGCCCTCTTCAGAAGGAAATCCTACTAAGAAGATTCAGTAAGCAAGTAAAGCAATCCATTTACACGTATAAATGGGCAGTCTAGGGCCCTTCAAATGTTTTTGCACTGTCATCACCCTCATATCCTCCTCATCAGCACAGATAGTGGTCACTGGAGCCAAACAACTTAATAGTGGAGGACCAAAGATTGCGTTTGATGTCTGGGGTTGTGTCTTGCCCCCCTGCTGTTACATACTGCTATTTTAGTTTTATTCTGGCTATTCCCCTTCCCCAATTCAGATCCATTGGCCTAAGTTTTCTTAAGTTTCTACATTGCCTAACCCCAGTGGGCTATCCAAAACACATCTCTGGGCCTTTGTTCTGTGCTTTCATATTATCTCTCCTAAATGCATCAGCCTCTCCAAAAGGATTGGTACTGTTTAAGGATAAAGGAGAAACAGAGTTCATCTCTCCTCTTGCTCTCTTGCTTCCTATTAGATGATGTGGTACATCTAATGCTTGTTTATTTTGTGCAATGAATCTAGACAATTTAGAAGAGTCGTCCAGAGGAAGTTCATTAATAGCAATAGCACTTAGACTTACATACCGCTTCGTAGTGCTTTCACAACCCTCTCTAAGCGGTTTTACAGTCAGCATATTGCTCTCAACAATCCGGATCCTCATTTTACCAACCTCAGAAAGATTTGAACCGCCGAACTGTAGCTAGCAGTCAACTGAAGAACTCTGCAATGCTCCACTTTAATCACTGTGCCACCTTGGCTCTTTTTGAAGTAGTTCTTTAAAGATAGGATGTTCTAGAATGTGATTTTAAAGTGAACCAAATTGACTGTGATTTTGTGGTTTCGAGTCTGAATGTTGTATAGTGTAGCGTTTAGATTTTCTGGATATTACATTTCTCCTCACCAGGAAAGAAAGCCTTAAAATGCTCACGCATGCTTATTTTAAGCAGAAATATATTTCTAAATGCCAGAGAATGTCTATCTGAGAAAATACATCAGAATTCATAGTCAAGTGTAAACCTATGATTTCAAAAAACAGATTAGCAGGAAAATCGATTCAAAGATAAAACGTTTGCAGAACTGATAATGGCTGACTTCATACTTGCATTCTGTGATATCTGGGGAAAGCAATAACCAGCATAATACTGAACCATAAATCATTGTTAAGCACTATGGCTAGATGCTTCTAGCATTTCAAGCTAAAATCAACCAAGTCACATTTTGGAATAGCACAATGGAAGAATCCAATCAGTCTCAAAAGAGAACAATATCCCCAACCCTATATTTTTTTTTAAAAAACTGACATTTTCTACCGAAATCACTGAAGCATTTTTACATTTTTCTTGGCTACGCAGAGGATTCAAATGACTCGGAGGCAGTCTGTGGGACGTGGACTCCAGCTAACTCCAGGCATAGGCGGCATGGTAAGTAATTACCATTTCTAAATACAACATTTGTATTTCCCCCGTGTTATGGCAGTCCCTTAATTTACTGCTCTGATTCCCTGCACTGTTAAAAGGATCTTATTGAGAGTCCAGAGGTGTTGTTTGAAATAAGTTCCATTTTGGTTGAAGAAAAAACAATATGTGTTTGAGTTGAAAAATGAAAAAGGCTTTGTAATAAAGACGTGCCTATCCCCTCCGATTAAAAATGGTTTGGTGATGATACTGCAGCAAATACTCCCATTCCCAAGTGGACTTCAGTGGGACTGCCTCCCTGCTGGAATTTGGAGTATTTCTCACCACTAAAATGACCTATTCCTGTTTCGTGACACGACAAAAGCGCGCATGACAAAACCGCGTCGCTAAAACTGCGACATCAACGCACCGGTGACAGCGCGGCGACAGAAGGGCGATTTAAGTTAAGGTTAGGGTTAGCGTTACGTTTAGGTTTAGGTTTACAGCGCGCTTCTGTCACCGTGCTGTTGTCATCGCGATTCAGCGCTCATTCGACGGAGCGCTTTAGAACTCGCGGTTTTGTCACCGGGGTTTAGTCAGTCGCGCCTTTGTCGGTCGCCCTTTTGTCGGTGAATCTTCCTGTTTAATTGGGATGGCACTCTTTTATCTGCTGGTATAATCTATTTTGTTTCCTTACCCTTAATAAACCAGATGGGTCAAAGGTTTAGTAACAGCCCTGTATTCTTTCAGTACAAAATTCTTCAACTGGAATGTTTTAGTTATTCCAGAGTTTCAAGTTTTTCGGTGATCCAAAGCACAGACTGCTGATTTATAAAAGTAATCTAACCTTTAAAAAATTTGTTTAATGGGGGACATGACGTGACTGATGATACTTTTAAAGGAAAACAATGTCAACAGCTGTTAATATCTCTTTCTAGCAGCAGCATTTCTTTGATGATGAAGACCGGACAGTTCCAAGCACTCCAACATTGGTGGTGCCACATCGTACAGATGGATTCGCAGAAGCAATTCAGTAAGTGGATTCTGACCAGCAAAAGACCAGCAAGCCTTTTAAATCCTACAGAATGTATAGATTTCTTCACTTGGTATATATTAATTCTATCTCTTACTTTATTTATTTGTTTGTTTGTTCAATTTGTATAGCCACCTGTTCTGACCCCCCTTGTCCCACACCAACACACACTCCGAGCCAAAGATAAGTTATGGCATTTAATTAACAGACAGACAGGTCCTTGGCAGCAAACCGGCACAGACAAGCTTGGGCAGCAATCCAGCACAGATAAGCCGTGGCAGCAATCCAGCCTGCCAAGCTCACAATAATGTTCTCTGAAATTAGTTCCTGCATTGACTTTTGCAAAAGGGGTGTGTGCACAAGTAGTCCTTTTATAGTCCGGAGAGGAACCTAATGACCATCAGCTGAGTGCAATTACCTCCTGAGTGCAATTACTTCCTGTACTTGAACAACTGTTCCTGACTCCTATTAACTCTTCGGTGCCTTTCTGCCCCATAAAACATTTATAGCAGAGCCTCTCGATAGGTTATTGTTCTGACCCCCTCCTCCGTCCAGTAACGAATGCTGAGACAAGCTTAACTGGAATGTACTTTAATAGCAAGACACCAAAACCTCGGTGGCTGAAAGCCAAGCAGAACAAACAGATAAGGACCTTGGCAACAACTCAGACAAACTCAGGCAGCAATAAACACAGATAAGGCTTGGCAACAATCCAGCCTGTCAAGCTCACAGTACTGTCCTCCGACATTCAATCCTGCGTTGACTTCTGCAAAGAGGGCCGTGTGCACAAGTATTTTTTTATAGTCTGGAGAGGAGCCTAATGACCACCAGCTGAGTACAATCACCTCCTGTAACTGCGCAACTTTTCCTGACACCTATTAGCTCTTCGGTGCCGGGCATCCAGGAACAACTCACTACTGGCCTCCGGCTCACACTCCCTTGTCTCCTCCCCACTGGTCCAAGGCTCAGGTGCCTCCTGGTGGCCAACCAGCCTCTCTGCGCCCTGCTCGGAGTCGGAACCCTGTCCAGGGTCCTCCACATCCTCCAGAGCCGACTCAGAGGGCCCCTCGCTGTCGGAGTCTGGTGGCAGCTCCAACCGGCTCCTGCTGGGCCACAACAGCCACCCATCTCACATACACGACTCATGGAAAAACAAAAACACAACCAAAGTCGTAATGATGAAAAACATTTAAAAACAATGAAAAATATTAAAGCCATAGGAATGCAATGTTAAACACCCTTATAGAAATATATTCCAGTTGCCAAGAATAATTTACTGTAATTTCTTTATAATTTCAATTTTTTTTCTAACTCTTCTAGTGATGCAGAATTAGTTACTGTTGGGTAAAACGGAATGTAATCTGTCTTCCAGCTCTCCTCAGGTTGCTGGAGTTCCTCGGTTCAGGTTTGGTCCTCCTGAAGATATGCCACAAACCTCTGGACAGTCAGATCTGGGTCAACTTGCATCCCAAGGAGGTATAGATATCTGAACTTCTGTTTTATGTTTAGACGGTGTTCTACATGGGGCAGCCCTTGAAGAGCATTCGGAGACTTCAGCTCGTCCAGAATGCAGCCGCGCGAGCGATTGTGGGTGCACCTCGGTACACCCACGTTACACCTATCCTCCGCAAGCTGCACTGGTTACCGATTGGTCTCTGGATACGCTTCAAGGTGCTAGTCGTCACTTATAAAGCCCTTCATGGTATTGGACCTGGGTACTTGAGAGACCGCCTGCTGCCAATTACCTCCCAAAGGCCCATTAGATCACACAGATTAGGCCTCCTCCGGGTTCCGTCTACCAGCCAATGCCACCTGGCTACTACCCGGGGGAGGGCCTTCTCTGTGGCAGCGCCGGCCCTTTGGCACGAACTCCCCGCCGAGATTCGGACCCTCACCTCTCTCCAGGCTTCCGAAAAGCCGTTAAAACCTGGCTGTGTCAGCAGGCCTGGGGTTGATGAGTTCCCTTCCCCTCTCGATTGTGTGTCTGTTGGTTATTTTAAATGCTTGTATTTGTAGTTCTTGTGTTTTCCTTCCCCTCTTGGGTTTGTGAGCCGCCCTGAGTCCCGCTGGGAATAGGGCGGCATATAAATAAAACGAAACCTGAAACCTGTTCTGTTCAAGTCAGTGTAGACTCTTGGTGGCCATCTGGACAAGTCCCTGCAGTTTTCTTGACAAGATTTCAGAAGTTTGCTAGTATCTCCTTCTTAGGCCTGAGAGAGAGAGTGGTCTCCCAGCTGGCTTTGCTCTTGTCTCCTAGTTTCTTGCCTTATCCTTTAACCACTATACCAAAATACCTCCCTTTATTTTTAGTAGGCGGCATTAAACGTAGGTCAAAAAGAACTCAAACTGGAGAACTTTCTGCTGCCATTTTAGCAATAGCAATAGCAGTTAGACTTATATACCGCTTCATAGGGCTTTCAGCCCTCTCTAAGCGGTTTACAGAGTCAGCATATCGCCCCCACAGTCTGGGTCCTCATTTCACCCACCTCGGAAGGATGGAAGGCTGAGTCAACCTTTGAGCCGGTGAGATTAGAACCGCTGAACTGCAGATAACAGTCAGCTGAAGTGGCCTGCAGTACTGCACCCTAACCACTGCGCCACCTCGGCTCTTATTCTCTCATTCTAAGAGAGAAGTGCAAATATGGGGGGAAAAAATCTCTGATACCACTTTTTAGATCATTCACTGCCTTTTTAAAAGCACATACCCACACATTTCTCTACACTCGGTTAGCATTTGCACTGAGGAAATTCTCTAAATCATTCATACAATACGGATATCGAATATAAAAGGGTATGAGAGTTCATATCCCTTAAAACATAGATAATAGGATTTCAAAGGGAACTTTAGCTTGCTACTTTTAATTGTTGCATTAAGCCCAGTATATATATATTTTTTAAAGTCAAAAATGTTTCCCAGATAAATAGCTGTATTTCTACTTTTTCAAAGTTTAGGTGAGTTTTGAATTCCTTTAAAAAAAAAAAACAACGCCTGGCCTTTTCTGTTAAGGTAACATAGAATCAAATGCTTTCTTGGTTGACTATTGTGCCTTTGAGACTGCATCAAAGTATTTTTTTCCCCCAAATTTTTGATAGGGCTAGGAATGTATGAAACACCTCTCTTTCTTGCCCATGAAGAAGAATCAGGAGGGCGTAGTGTCCCAACAACTCCACTACAAGTTGCGGCACCTGGTGAGCTCCCTTTCTAGAGATTATGCATTCCTAATAGCGTCATTAGAACAGAATGTTTATAGAAAGAAATGGTACTATTTGGTGGGAAACAGATGTTGGTTCTTTTAATCCAGAGAAACACTGGCTAATAGTTCTCAAGTTGAGGTTAAAAACAAAGACATCTCTGTAAGTAGAGAAGCATCTGGGATGTTAAACTTCTTATGGTCTTGAACAAAGAATCCTTTATTTTTCAGGGAGCGTTAAGGGCATTTTTAGAAAAAGAAAAATCAGAAAATCTTAACTGATCTCTAGAAAGTTTGTATCAAGGATCGAAGTTTATTATCACATAACAAAAAGTGTAGTTTATGACCCTCTACTTTCCTCCAGTCCTCTGATGCTGTGTCTATTCATAAACAGATACCTGTTTTTCACGTAAAATCCCACAAATCCCTAATTCATATTTGTTCTGACCCCCCTCGTCCTACACCAGAGCACACCGAGACAAAGATACTTCAAGGATTTATTAACACACAGACTAGACCTTGGCAGCAATCCAGCACAGATTAGATGTTGGCAGCAATCCAGTACAGACTAACCTTGGCAGCAATCCAGCCTGCCAAGCTAGCCACGATAGTTTCTCCAGCTCTAGTAAATACGTTGATTCCTGCGACGAGCGTGTGGAAAGTCATTCCTTTTATAGTCTTGAGAGGAGCCTAATTACCACCAGCTGAGTGCAATTATCTCCTGTAACTGCGTAACTGTTCCTTACGCCTATTAGCTCTCCGTTGTCAGGCATCCAGGACCAACTCCCTTGTCTCCTCCCCACTGCTCCAATGCATGATGTCAGGATCACACTCCCTTGTCTCCTCCCCACTGCTCCAAGGCCCAGGCGCCTCCTGGTGGCCAACCAGCCTCTCTGCGCCCTGCTCGGAGTCGGAACCCTGTCCAGGGTCCTCCACAATCCTCCAGAGCCAACTCATAGGGCCCCTCGCTGTCGGAGTCTGGTGGCAGCTCCAACGGCTCCTGCTGGGCCACAACACATATTTATCCTCTTTCCTACCCCCAAATCAATTCAATACAACCTCCAATTCGATCTCAAGGAAGGCAGAAGGCCATTGCTTTACAACCAGAGACTTCTAAGAACAGATTACAATTTTTTTCTATGATTAAACATGCCCTGAAAACAGTAAACATATTTTTGTTGCATTTGTAATACAGTGATAAGTAATTTTGGGGAAGCTAGGTTCGTTTTCAACTTTTTATGAGAGTCCAGGATCATGATGGGTGGAGTTGGTATTTAATTTGATAGCGCTGGGCTTAATTTGAAAGCAGTGTTAAACCTTTTCAGGGACTTGGTAAGATGCTACACTGTAGGGTGTTTTAACAATAGGTGCAAAGACAGTATTTTTCATATTTTGATGCTGCCAATTATTCCGACCGGCATGTAACAGAAGTAAGCATGTTTAACAATATAAACGTATATAGTAACACACGTTTCTGCTTTCCAAATTTTGGGCCTTTTTATTATAGCATTTGGTGTAATGTGGAGAGAGAAAGGGTCATCTTGGATAGGTTTGGCTTACACTCTGTTCCCCCTGCCCCCTCTCTATTCCCAGTGTCCGTATTTACCGAAAGCGCTTCCGCTGATGCTTCCGAACACGCCTCCCAATCTGTTCCAATGGTAACAACTTCCACTGGCAACTTGTCAACCACTTCAGAATCCGGAACAGGTGATGATGGTGACGAGGTGTTTGTGGAGGCAGAATCAGAAGGGTAAGATGAATGTTTCTGTTGGCTAAGATCAGAGATATCTATCTATATCTATCTATATCTATCTATCTATATCTATATCTATCTATATCTATATCTATATCTATCTATATCTATCTATATCTATCTATATCTATATCTATCTATCTATATCTATATCTATATCTATCTATCTATATTTATCTATATCTATCTATCTATCTATATCTATCTATCTATATCTCTCTATCTATATCTGTATCTATCTATATCTATCTATCTATCTATATCTGTATCTATCTATATCTATATCTATCTATCTATCTATATCTGTATCTATCTATATCTATCTATATCTATATCTATCTATCTATCTCTATCTATCTCTATCTATCTCTATATCTATCTATATCTATATCTATCTATCTATCTTTATCTATATCAATCTATATCTATCTATATCTAATCTATATCTATAGCTATATCTATCTATCTATCTATCTTTAACTATCTATCTATATCTCTATATCTCTATATCTCTATTTATATCTATCTATCTATCTCTATATCTCTCTATCTCTATCTCTATATCTATATCTATATATCTATATCTATATATCTATATCTATATCTATATACCGGTTGAAACCCACCCCTGGTGCCATCGCTAGGTGTGGGTGAACATAAAGTCAGCTGCTTTCAAAGTTAAGTGTTGCATGGTTTTCTGAATAAAATTAAGGTGTTTCAGATGGCCTTAAAAGCCTGGCTGTTCTCCTGGGCTCTAAGACAGGTTGGTTGAAGCCCCTAGTGGGATGTGTTTGTATATCTTTTACGTGTCGTTGTTGTTATTCACATTTCTTCCTTGTGCATCCCTTTTTGTTCTAGAATTTCTTCAGAGGTAGGGCTAGACATTGATAGCCAGCAAGAGGAAGAGTCATCTCAAACTCCTGATGAAGCAGATCTTCCTTCTACCAGTCAAGATCCTCCTTCTAGTTCATCTGCAGGTATATATACCTCCATCAAATCCTGGCTCTAGAGAACCATCATTTGAAGTGTAGGTAGTCACTTAAGGACTGGAAGTTATGATGGAGCCCTCTCCCCCCCCCCCAAAAAAAGCCGTGACCCGACACATGCGCGCCCGCCAAATGCGCGCCAACAAAACCACGCCCACAAAAGCGCGATTAGGGTTAGGGTTATAATGTTGTTTTCACGTCCCACTATGTTGTTTGTTCATGGCGCGTTTTTGTCGGTCGCGCATTTGTCGGTGAACCAAAAAAGCTACTTAGGATCCAGTTCCAGAAGTCCAGTGGCCTGCACATATCCCAGTGGTCACATGACTGCATTTCAGGTGCTTGTCAACTGGCTCATCTATATGGCCGGTTACAACATTTCATATGGCCTTGATTTAGGAATATTTTGCCAATTTCCAACCAACCCTTCTCCCCCCCCCCCCATGGGAACATATGGATTCACTTAACGATTGTGGCGTTCATTTAACAACTACCCAAAACCCATAAAGGTCTGCTGGGTTCCTTGACTTAACAACTGTCATGATTCATGATGGAAATTCTGGTCTACGTTACGATAATAAATTGAGGACTACCCACATGAATTTTCATTGATATGGGTCATCAAACAAAGAATAATTAGGTGTGGTAGAGGGGGAGGGGAAGTAGGGTAGAGGGGAAGGATGGAGGGAAGACGGAAAGTTGGAGGGGGGCGAAAGAAAGGGTGTATGGAGGGCCGAAGAGGTACATTGGGTTTCTATTTTGGGGGGTATTATTGACAAGAGGAATGGCTGTGTTTATTGTTTAATGTTATATGGCCCCGGTTCTGTACAGTATATGTGTGACTGTATGAAAATGGAAAATAAAACTATCTAGATGACAAACAAAGAATAATTGAGCCCCTGATAATTTTGTATTTTTCCACCATTTCAGCTTTTATGGTAGAAAAAAAATTGCAGTCCCTAGATATGAAAAGAAAGAATTGTCACTAATCGTTCTCTGCAACTTAAAGATCCATCGGGGCATGAACTCTGCTTATCAATCCTCCAAATGTTTTACAAAACACTTTTTTTAAAAAGTATATAGAAATTTGCTTGTGTTTCCATTGATTAAAGCTCCATACAAAAAATAACCATTCACCTGTTCACACAACAAAGTTGTGTGTAGGGAAAAAATACTGCCACTTATTTTCTAGTTAAATATTTTATTTGTTATACCCACACACAGTCCTGCGGTACAGAAATCGGGAATAATACTTCTATGACCATGAAAAATCTATACCCCGCTATTTCTTTTGCAGATACAAGCAGCAACCATCCCAAACCCTTCCGACGCGTTAGACTTCAACCTCCGACCTTAAGGGCCGGAGTCCGCGGTCGTCAGTTTAATAGACACAGAGGTGAGTATATTTCAACCCCAGTAGGGCTTAGTTGAATAAGTTAATTACTTAACTGTTGAGAAAAATGAAGTATGGATTTTGACCCCTGCTAGCTTGCATATTGTAAGAGAAGGAATAGCAGAACTTGGCGGCAGAGTGAAAAGAAGGATCAGCCTGGAATCCACAAGCAAACTAGGTCTCATCCCCCTTAAATGCCATTGCTCCTTATCTAACTTATTCAGGTGCTGATCCTTAATTGAGAAGATTAGCAATAGCAGTTAGACTTACATACCGCTTCATAGGGCTTTCAGCCCTCTCTAAGCGGTTTACAGAGTCAGCATATCGCCCCCAACAACAATCCGGGTCCTCATTTTACCCACCTCGGAAGGATGGAAGGCTGAGTCAACCCTGAGCCGGTGAGATTTGAACAGCCGAACTGCAGTCAGCTGAAGTAGCCTGCAGTGCTGCACTCTAACCACTGCGCCACCTCGGGCAGATTCCTGGGCATAGTGATAAATCATCGTAATTGAACCTTCCCATTCATACTTGACATGTATATATACCAACTGGGTTAATCGTTTCAGTTACAAAGAAAATTAAAACATTTAAAGAAAATGAAGAACAGAGTGTAGTAAAGAGATATGACTCACAGTAAATAGCAAAAAAAAAAAAAATACATTATTAGATGGACAAAAAGAAAAAGTGATTTCTAAGCTGAAACTTTTAAAAATTGAAAATCTCGTTAGAAGCAATATTTGCAGTTACATGAAGCTGTTTGTCTTAAACATGGATGTTAATTTCACTTAATGGTAACTAAGGCCTCATTTTTATTAATCGTGTTGCCGTAATTTCCAGAATTCCCAAAACCTGTTCCCATTAATATTTGAATGAAGTTTAGGATAGTCCCCATTCAGTTTCCAGATCTAGTTTTGGTTGAGATAGGTGTAATGGAATAGAATTCTCCAGTCCAAATTGAGGATGTGATGGCTGTTAAGATTTTGACAGATATTCAAAATAAGATAGGGCATGATTATTTTACAGTAGTAATAGCGGCAGGGAAATTCTTGTAATGCAGATGGGTTAAAATATCAAGAGGCAAATAAACATGAATTGAAAGAAATATATAACTGCTGTATCTTTCTTGCAGGTATAACTCATGCAATGGGTGGCAGAGGAGGCCTGAACCGGGGCAATATTAATTAAACGCTGTACAGATTTTGGAAATGGTGTATGCGGTTTAGTCTGCCTTTATTCTGCATTAGTATAATAGCTGCCAAGCTTAAAGCAGCCTTTTTTAAATGTTAAAAAAGGATTGTCGTATGAACATTTGATTGTCTTTTATTAATAAAAGCTAGAGAAACTGTCACACAGAAGCATTTCTTTCAGGTTGTTTGAGTGTCTCAAAGTTATTCTGCAGGACACTTGTACCAAGCGTTGGACACACTCTGCCCAGTTTGTGTTGTAACTGGTCTTGCTATTCTGCTGCCCACGTCCAAGCTGTAGTAGTTATCTGAAAGGGAATGGGACGGGAGAACAGGGTTGTTAAATCACGCCACACAAGTATTAACAGTCGAAAAACAATTTGATCCTGTAAATCCTCAGGGCCTTTTTTTTCCATGCAATTTTGGTCATTTGGAAAAAAGCAATAAGACAGTTCCTCCTGTCTTGTTGCAGAGGAAAGCTTGGTATATTTCATAGCGCGGCACGACAAAACCGCGCGGCACGACAAAACCGCGCTCCACTAAAGCGTGCCCGATTAAACCGCGTCGCTGACGTCATCAGCAGGGCGACAACAGCGACCGCGGAGAAAAAAGGGCACTTTAAATAGCGCTTTGAAAGCAAGCCGATTCAAGTTAAGGTAAGGGTTAGGGTTAGGTTAAGGGTTAGGGTTAGGATAAGGGTTAGGATTAGGTTTAGCGTTAGGTTTAGGGTTAGGTTTAGGGTTAGGTTAAGGGTTAGGGTTAGGATAAGGGTTAGGATTAGGTTTAGCGTTAGGTTTAGGGTTAGGTTAAGGGTTAGGATTAGGTTTAGGGGGGTTAGGTTTAGGTTTAAGGGTTAATTTTAGCTTTAGCGTTTACAGCGTGCTTTTTTCTCCGCGCTGTTGTCGCGCTGTGATGACGTCAGCTACACGGTTTCGTCGAGCGCGCTTTAGTCGAACGCGGTTTTGTGGTGGAACCATTTCATAGATTCCTCCAGAGGACAGATAGCACTGAGCAACTCAAGCAATTGCAAAATGAATGAGCTAAGGTACATTTGCCTCATTTATCTGCTTAAGTTGGGGGAAATGGGGTTGGATTTTCAGTTGGACAAAAACCCTAGAAAATTCGGTCAACTCAAACCAGCCCAGAGAAAGGGGCTTTTACTTATTTTTTGAAATGCATAATGCAGCCTAAGTTTTCCTTTCAGCACCAGGCTCTTTACACAATAAAAATCCATCAAAAAGCTCAACTTTTGTCTATCAAATAGACCACTGATGTTGTAACCATGCTAAGCTTTTTTAAAAAAGTAAAGGAGGATGGAAGAAACCTTTTGACCATTTTAAACTTGTAAAAAATAAGTGCAAACTCTCTCCTATCTTTTGTTTTCTACCCAGAATGGACAAATGTTAGCTAACTATGGTCCTTCTAGCATTTATCTATCTATTATCTATTGAGATTAATGGTTCTACGGAGAGCAAATATCCAAGCTCAGTTGCAGCATGATCCATGGGATTGAATTTAGTATCCTGCATAATTCAGTGCTGTCTGATTTTATATCTCGCACAAAGTCGTGTTTTTTCTTACACATTTTGGCCAACATCTAATTTAAAACTCCAGTTGCAGCAAAAAAAGAATATTTTACACTACACAACACTTACCATGCTAAGGCACAATGGCTATCGAAAAGTGAACAATAATATTGTTTAGTTATTTTGAATGGTATAAATAATATAAAGGCAGATTTCTCAAAAAAATAATCGCTGTAAGTAGTTCTGAGCTAAATAAATAAATAGAGCTGAATCCTTCCACTCTATTTCTTTCCTGAACAGGTGGCAACATGGTTCTTACGTGGCCAAATAAGGTCAGATTAGTGGTACAACAAGGGAGTTTCTCAGAATTTTAGGCTTGTTTACACTAGGAATTTTTTAAAAGCTTTCTGAAAGAAGGTAATGGCAATCTACTTCCATAACTCTGTCAAAAAAAAATTCCATGGATGTGATTGAGGAGTCAAGCCAGATTTGAGGACTTTTACTGGGTTTCTTGATAATCTTTGTGGGCAACACTTAGCACCCTATGAAAGAATGCAGTACCATTCCACCGAAAGATATTTATTATCAAGTGGGTGTTATATGTACATACAATAAAATGGGCTGTAAAAATGGCTACTCGACAACTATTTCATATTTGAAATTCACGTAAACTGCATCTGTTTTTCTGTTTAAATAATTTCTAAAAATGGAGTACTCGTACACGATATTTTTCACTCGCCTTTCAAAGCTATGTTTTTATCCAGCTTTTCAAACTATTTTAAGGAGAGAACAGAAATGTGATACAGGACTGTTCGGAAACTGAGGATCTCAAGAGGACTACAAAAAAATCTTAAGAGAAACTGCCTCAAATAGCTGGCAGCATCTGAAGTGATTGTCATAGCCACAACATACCTTTAGCAAATGCGTAGTAATCGTACCCATCCCCATTCTCATTAGGAACAGAAATAACAGAATTAAATTCTTTTGGAAATCCTCTCCAATACGAGGTAATTTTAACCTCTGGCTGCAGAACTCCTGCAAAAACAAAAACAATCTCTCTTGAAATTGCGAAGATGATATAAATCCATTCAGAAGACATTTTAATGGCACACAAAATGTTTAAAGAGCAAGATATGATCAATCTACAATTGGTCCAGAATGCGGCCGCGCTAGCGATATCGGGTGTACCTAGGTACACCCATATTACACCTATCCTCCGCGAGCTGCACTGGCTTCTCATCGGTCTCCGAATGCGCTTCAAGATACTGGTCGTTACCTTTAAAGCCCTACATGGGACCTGGATATCTGCGGGACCGCCTCCTGCCACATACCTCCCAACGACCTATAAGATCTCACAGACTGGGCCTCCTTCGGGTACCGTCGACCAGGCAATGCCGGTTGGCGACTACTCAGGAGAGGTCTTTCTCTGTAGCTGCCCCGGTCCTGTGGAATGATCTACCCGCAGAGATCTGGACCCTTCCCACTCTCTCGGCCTTCCATAAAGCCGCTAAAACCTGGCTGTTCCGGCAGGCCTGGGGCTGTTGACCCCAAAATATGGTCCAGCCCCACTTGGAATGGAGTGCATGGTGTGTTTTTTAAATCCTATCTTTTCTTTCCTTCTCTTCTTTTTTGATTTATTTTGTATTGTAAGCCGCCCGGAGTCCTACGGGATTGGGCGGCATATAAATGTTATTAAACTTTAAACTTTAATCTCTATACAGTTAGGCTGCTTCATTTGGAGCTGTAGGATTGCACAACCCAATTAACCATAGCCTCTAAACGAGGCAAAACAAGGACCATGCCTGTTGTGTGGTGGGTGATCCGAATGACTGGGTACTGCCTTATCCGGATGGTTCGGAAGATCTGACGAGATTGTACTGCGCGTCTAAAGCGCCTTTGCCTCAGGACAAAAGTCTTTGGTTTATAAACTGGATAATTCACAGTTACGACTTTCTTCTTGCACTTCTTCGGTTTTTGTCTGTAGACATATCGTTGAACGTTGCCACCTAGAAAAGTAATACAATGAAACCCAGTTTTTAAAAGACCTAGCGTAATAACGGATTGCATTTCACAAACGACATAGATTGCAGGAAATTTAAAATAAACATTTAACTGCCTCGTCCTGATTACGTAGCATCCGGTGGATTTGAACATTACTGCATTCAGGGAGGTGTCTGGATGGAAATTTAGCTTTTTTTAATTGAAAACTTTTGAAAAAAAACTTTTACAAATATTTACCTGCCTCCCCCTACCCATTGGGGACTCTGGCAGCAGCTAGCCCAGCCTGACCTCAGCAGCTCTTGCCTTTTTCCTTTTACAATTTTACATTATCATGATGGCAGGCAAAAGCAGAGTTGAAATCCCCTGTGAAACAGCTGGAAAAAGTATGTGGGTTGGAGGGAGAGGGAGGAATTCAAAATTAATGTAATTTGTAAGTAAGAGCTCAGGCGGGCGAAAGAAAGAAAGCGCTTTAGACTGGAGTGTCGGGGGAGAGGACTGCCTCACCAGCCATAAACCTCACCGCACGTCACTGATTCGCAGTAGGAAAATATATGAAGGTCATTCCACTGCACAGCTAAAATCCCACTGTGCAGCCAGCTTTATTGGGCAGAAGCCATAGAAGAAGATGCTGCAGGCAAAATGTTGACTTTAGTCACAATGGCAAAAGCATCAATTCACACTGCACAAAGGAAGAACAGCAGTAAAATACTCCTGTATTTTTACCAAGACATAGATAGAAAATATAAAAAGGATTTACCACTTCTTTAATGCATCTGATAGACACAACAGACCTACCTTCTTTGAAAAAGTGTACAGATTCTGGCCTGGCTCTGTACGGAGCCACTGAAAGCGCTCCCGTAATTTTCCCATTCAGTCCTCCAAATCCTTTCACAATCAGCTTAGGATAGCCAGTATCCATTACATCATCGGTGAAGCGCCAGTATTGGGGGCCCTGAAAAGTGCAATGCTAGCTGAAGTTACACGAACACCTAAGGCATATGTTGCACTAAATTCTGAGGCAACTTGTAATTTGTTCATTAAGAAATGTAACATGGGGCTTGAAACATTTTTTCTTCTACAGAGAAAAACATAGCAATAGCAATAGCAGTTAGACTTATATACCACTTCATAAGGCTTTCAGCCCTCTCTAAGCAGTTTACAGAGTCAGCATATCTCCCCCACAGTCTGGGTCCTCATTTCACCCACCTCGGAAGGAGGGAAGGCTGAGTCAACCTTGAGCCGGTGAGATTTGAACAGCTGAACTGCAGAACTGCAGTCAGCTGAAGTAGCCTGCAGTGCTGCACTCTAACCACTGCGCCACCTCGGCTCTGGGAGGAAATTTTTTTTAAAAAAACCACTGGAAGTGTGTAGCCAATGAACTTAAATAAATAAACTGTTCATAAAAATCTAAGGGCTTTTAAAAATATGTAGGCATGATTTACTTACTGCTTTTATTACCCTTATTACCACTTTTCATGACTGAATGTCAGATTAACAGCACAATTGCAATCCTATGCAAATCAATTTAAAGTAGTAAAAAGTGGCAGAAAGTGCTATTGCAATTGGAATTGACTTGAATCTGGAATTCGGTTCAGAACCAACCAAATCCCCCAGAGAGTACAAGCCACCACTAAGAATATCCTCCACTGTTATGACCCCCCTCGTCCCACACCAAAGCACACTCCGAGCCAGAGATAAATTACGGCATTTAATTAACAGACAAACAGGTTCTTGGCAGAAAACTGGCACAGACAAGCTTGGGCAGCAATAAACACAGATAAGGCTTGGCAGCAATCCAGCCTGCCAAGCTCACAGTAATGTCCTCCAACATTCAATCCTGCGTTGACTTCTGCAAAGAGGGGCGTGTGCACAAGAAGTCTTTTTATAGTCTGGAGAGGAGCCTAATGACCACCAGCTGAGCGCAATTACCTCCTGTAATTGCGTAATTGTTCCTGATGCCTAGTAGCTCTTTGATGGCATGCATCCAGGAACAACTCACTGTTGGTTTCTGGATCACTCTCCCTTGTCTCCTCCCCACTGGTTCAAGGCTCAGGCACCTCCTGGTGGCCAACCAGTCTCTCTGCGCCCTGCTCGGAGTCGGAACCCTGTCCAGGGTCCTCCACATCCTCCAGAGCTGACTCAGAGGGCCACTCACCTTTGGAGTCTGGTGGCAGCTCCAACGGCACCTGTTGGGCCACAACAGGTGGGGGGGATGTGTTTCGTAAGTGCTTTGCAATTACCTCCTTCCTGGGACTGAAAAGGAGTGACTGGTCCAAGATCACCTGGCTGGATTTATATCTAAAGTGGGACTAGAACTCAGTCTTCCTAATTCTAGCATGATGCCTTAACCACTACAACAAATGGACCCCATTATTTACCCTTTACTAAATCTAGTTTCTAGAACTAACATTCTTCAACTTGTTGCTCTTCAGGTGGAACTATGAGTCCAAGAATTCCCAGCCTTTTCTCCTGTTCCTTCAGAGATAGTTCACCAGGAAGAAGGACTATAAACATATATTTTAATAGTGGATTTGGAGTAAGCATAGAGAAACAGAGCATCCCATTTATTATCTTTGGTTACAAGGAAGGAATTAGCTTGATTTTTCTTAATAAGCGTAATATTTTCTATAAACAAGTATATGTTAACCTCACCCACCTGTGTTCCTGCTAAGCTAAGTTTATTTATGAGGCTTTGGGAGCAGGACAATTTTAAGGCAAATTAGCCTTCAAAATTCCTGGCAATACATCTTAGGAATATAATGAAAGAGGGGACAATTCGGGATCCCAAGTTAAGACAGTACATCACAGGTACGCAATATGTGGTTTACGGGCTGTCTATGTCCCTGTACATAAGCCCCTTTGAATGGCATACAGGGCCTAAGCCCCTCCCAAAGTTGTCATCAAATTCAAAAAGTTTAATAGGACAATTATGTTTTCATTTAGTGCAGCCCTTGTATGACCTTAAAAGATTCAAGTGTACTTCTTGCCTGAAAATTAAAGAAAAATATTTTTTCTTTAAAACTAAGATATGTTAAGTATATTGATATGGAAGCATAAATACCATCAACATAGAATGGAGTTTGCTCAGAAGCGGAAATACACCAAGTGAATGAGAGGAAGAGTGGGAAACAGAGGAGAGAAGAAAGATAGGAAGAGAGGGATAGGAGAGAGGGCAAGGGGGGGGTGAAGATGAGGAGAATAAGGAGGAGTGGAAAGAGGAAAGAGGAGAAGGAGAAAGGAAGGGGACGTAGAGCAGAAAAGGATGATGGAGGGAAGAGAGGAGGTAGGAGAGAGGCAGAAGAAAGAGGTGTATGGAGAGCAGAAGAGCTAATAATGGGTTTTTATCTTTCTGGGCGTTGATGACAAGAGGAACTGATGTAATTACTACTTAATACAATATGATATTGACTATGTAATAGTATACATGTGATTGTATGTTATGAAAATGGAAAATAAGAATAAAAAGTATTGCATAGGAAATCTGGTAATTTGTAACAAGTTGCATATAATATAAATGAAGTGTGGGGTGTTTGCTTGATCATCATCTGTTGATCAACAATATCTTGTTTTCTCTTGCTTCATGTAACATTTCAGATTTTTTTTAAAAAAAATTATACTGTACAGTCTTTCCATTTCTTAACTCTTATGGTATCAAGACTCAAATTAGCAATAGCAATAGCAAAATAGCAATAGCAGTTAGACTTATATACGGCTTCATAGGGCTTTCAGCCCTCTCTAAGCGGTTTACAGAGTCAGCATATTGCCCCCAACAACAATCCGGGTCCTCATTTCACCCACCTCGGAAGGATGGAAGGCTGAGTCAACCTTGAGCCGGTGAGATTAGAACCACTGAACTGCAGATAACAGTCAGCTGAAGTGGCCTGCAGTGCTGCACCCTAACCACTGCGCCACCTCGGCCCCCTATTGTGGAAAAGTAATATGACTTACCTTGAAAAAGAAGGTTTTGCCATCACAGTTACATCTGGAGAACACTGTGTCGATGGGGGAAGGGATACGCCATCCCTCGGAGATTTTACGCGGTTGAGGAGAGGGTGGGCTTGTTCCATTTAGCAGCCAGTAGTAATGACCTGCACAGCCGAGTAAATGCCAGTGTTATGGAAAGAGAAACAATATATTAATACTCATCCAGGAAGCTCTTAGCAACAAGGCAGATTTCACAGTAAATAGAAATTTGTGACAGGTGAAAAAGTGGATGGCCCATAGTGGCTTCGACAACTAGTTTGTAGAATTCTATACAAACTTCACTCTCCCACTTGTGTTAAACTATTATTCCAAGAATCTCCAAACACCACGGAGAAGGCTGAGTTTGGGTAGTTTATGAGGTTTATGTAAATCTTTTCTACCAAAGTTAATGCTTTGTTTCTAAGTTGTCCAAATGATCTTGCCCCAATTCTGGAGGGCATATTCTGAATGTGGCAGTGCACATTAGCAGTGTAAATTTCATTTTAAGAACCAGTATGTTACCACCAGTGGTGAGATTCAAATAATTTACCAACCAGTTCTCTGCCCTAATGACCAGCTGGGTAGGCGGGGGCTCGGTGGTCATGTGATCATGTGGGCATGGCCAAGTCAATGTCACTCAGGTCGATGGCACTTTGACTTAGCTGTTACAATGTAATAAGGGTTAACCGGAGAGGCAGTTTCTGTAAACAGGGCAATAAAGATTAGGCTGGAAACAACACCAGAATGTTTCCTTCCTGCCTTCCTTACAGGATTAGATCCTGTAAAGTGGAAAAAAACAAAAGGAGATTTCTTCCAACAACCGGTTCTCCGAACTGTTTAGAAAGTTACCAACTGGTTCTCCCGAATAGGTGTGAACTGGCTGAATCCCACCACTGGTTACCACTGTATAACTTCACCCTGATCTCAGGCTGAAAGGTTCATAGCAAAACGCATATTTTAATCTGTAACATTTTGTCCAAAATTTAAGCTCTGTCGTGTGCCAACTCACCTCTGAACACCGCAAGTGATCCGTTTTGTAGGGGGACAATCCCGTCTACAGGCTTCTTGTTGCACAAGTTCATCTCATCTGGTACATCTAATAAGTAATTATTATTTTTTAGTTTTAGAATGCAGGTTTTATATAATAAACACTGTAAATCATATAGCGAATGCAATGCATAACTTGAGAAGAGAGAAGAGACATACTGAAATGTTTCCTAAAACTAAAATGTAGTATTCTGAATTAAGGCATAATGCATTGGGTTAATATATTATTTTTATCTGAAATAGTTGTGTTCCTTCACAACATTTTCAGGGAAAAGTTCTGGTGATATACTCGATTTTTGGAACATACAACTTATATGATTACCAATGTGTTTAATCCAGATAAATTATGTAATTTAAAAGGGCACCCCTTGGTATATTATTTTCTATAAAATTTCAACTCTTTTGCAGGAAACAATTTGTCTGTTTGTTTGTTCATCTTAGGAGTGTGAAGATCTGTCGGTGAATCTCAGAGACTCTGTGCCAAGTCTTTCCTTGTGTAGGACTGCTTTGGAAAATATTTACATGGCAGCTTTCCAAGCTAGATAAGGTCTGTGGTCATAAATTCACCTTTGAAAGACTCTTTACCAGGCCTTTGCTGAATGTGAATGAGAGGAAATCACATTTATTTAATAAAAGGGGTTTTGTCAGGACCAGGAATCTGCTTCAGGCTTTGTGGGGAAGCCTAAGTTAGAATAAATGTGTCACCGGTTACCAATATACAGTGAAAGCCCTTATTAAGCAACTCATTAAATATATATTGCATTTTCAAAAATAAGTTTGTTCACCAAGATTAGATCATAACAATAGTTCAGTCACATTAATAGTCACATTGATATTTAAAGAACTGATGGGAGGGAGAGACACATACAAAATGAAAACATCAAACATGAATAATACGAGACCAGAATGCTTAGATGCTTAACGATAGTACTTTAAGAAAGAGTTGTTCAACCAATCTTTCAAGGATCTCTTTTGGAGACAACAGTATTTTCCAAATATGTTCCTCTCAAAATCCTCAATTTCCATCATGTCCAATCACGGAAGGCTACAATTAATGGGAATTGTAATATAATGTCGGAGGCCTGAAGCTTATATCTCAATTTAGTCATGAAATTTGAGGATCATATTCAGGAAATTGCCATTTTTTTTCTCAACTTATCCCACCATAAAATACAGGTCGGGGAAACAATGTTGAACTTAATAGAAGAAAGGCAAAATATAATAGAAACAATGACATAAATCACCTCATCAAATCATGTAACAAGAGAACATCTTTCCAAACTGAAAAGAAACTATTATCCAACAGTAAGAACCCAAGCATTCAATTTAAAAATTCAAAAATAGAGCAAGGCATTAAGAAAAAAATATATATCTGGAAATATGCAAGATTTTAAAAGCAAAAAAAAAAAAAAACCCTTATTTTTAATGCTATAAGGTTATTTCAGATAAATTGGTGCTCCTGAGATATTACCATTTTGGTCGAGAACGCATCTCTTCTTCTTCCAATCTCCCTTTATAAAACAACCCAATCTTCCATCATCCATGTGTTGGGCCCACATACAACTCTCCACTCACATATACATCTCAGTGCCTTTCAGAAACATAGTTATAACGATGTTCAGACTTATTGACTCCTGCCAATTACCTCCTCACGACCCATTAGATCGCATAGATTGGGCCTCCTCCGAGTTCCATCTGCCAGTCAGTGTCGACTGGCAACTACGCGGAGGAGAGCCTTTTCAGTTGCAGCTCCGACCCTTTGGAACGATCTCCCCGTGGAGATTCGTACCCTCACCACCCTCCAGACCTTCCGCACAGCCCTCAAGATCTGGCTATCCCGTCAGGCCTGGGGTTAAAGATTATATTCCATCCCCGCCCGAATGTTGAATGAATGTTGCTTTACTCTTTTAATTATGTATTGTCCTATATGTCTTTGTATGTTTCCCCTTCCTATATAAGTTGTAAGCCGCCCTGAGTCCCCTCAGGGAAAAGGGCGGCCTATAAATAAACTTAACTACAACTTAACTAATTATTATAGTACATCATTGCTATCATAAAGGGCTTCAGTACAGTGATGTGGAGGAAAAAGCGAATGTACCTTTGTATAACAGAGTTGCAGCAATCTTTTCTGGTGGAACGTATGCTGTAGTTTTGTTGAAAACCATTGCTGGAGATTTAGTTGTGGAAACGGTACCATCTTTTGGGCTGGAGTGAGAGGTGACTTGCCTTTGTGTGGTAGGTCTAACCGTAGTGGACGAATATGACGTAATTTTGTTTGTTGTAGAAGGTAGGGTGCTGGAAGTTCTACTCACTTGTGTTACTGTATTAGTTGGGTTTTCCTTTGTGGTTCCTTTATCTGAAACAAGATTAATTTTTTTATTAGTTATTACAGCTGGACGTTCAGGTTTATTTATTCGAGGGGAGGTTGTGGTTTCAAGAGGTAGTGTCCGAGGGATTTTGGTCATGATATCTGCCCTTCTCTTTTTATCATTAGCATTTGGGCTAGGTGAACTAGGATTTGATTCTGTTGTGGCCGCTGTAGTTTTTGTGCTGTTGCTACCTGGCCTGTTTCGAATAGGGGGTGTAATTATCGATTCTGTCACGGCAAAAGGTCTTCCTGGATTGTCTGTTTTATGACTGGACTCATCTTGACCAGACTTTGTGGTTGCTGTTTCCGTTACTGATGTACTCCTGTTTGGATTGTCACTTTTGGCAATTCCATCAGTGCGGCTTGTGTCACCTGCATTTGTGGAAATCATTGTTGCCTCTGTGACAGAAGTCCTTATTTCTGGATTGTCTCCTTTATCACTTGTCTCATGTAGAGCAGTCTGTATAGTTGCCATTTCTGTCATAGCAAAAGTTCTCAATGGATTGTCACTTTGATCAATGGCATCGATTGTGTGATCTGAATTTGTTAGCGTTTCGGTTGTCTCTGTGACCGAAGTGCTTGTCTCTAGATTGCCTGTTTGGTGACTGGTCTCATATTCATCAGGCACGTTAATTGGAGTCACTGTAACATATTCTGAAGTTGTTGTTGACATTGTTGCTTCTGTGACGGCTGTACTTGTGTCTGGATTGTTACTCTTGTGACTGGTCTCATCTCGGTCAGCCTGTGAAATGGGTGTTTCTGTCACAGCTGAAGTCTTCTCTGGACTGTCACTTTTATCAGTTACACCAGGACTTGTCTGTTCGGAATGTGTTGTTGACATTGTTGCTTCTGTGACGGCTGTGCTTGTTTCCGGATTGTCACTCTTGTGACTGGTCTCATCTTGGTCAGTCTGTGAAATGGGTGTTTCTGTCACAGCTGAAGTCTTCTCTGGACTGTCACTTTTATCAGTTACACCAGGACTTGTCTGTTCGGAATGTGTTGTTGACATTGTTGCTTCTGTGACGGCTGTGCTTGTTTCTGGATTGTCAGTCTTTTGACTGGTCTCATCTTGGTCAGTCTGTGAAATGGGTGTTTCTGTCACAGCTGAAGTTTTCTCTGGACTGTCACTTTTATCAGTTACACCAGGACTTGTCTGTTCGGAATGCGTTGTTGACATTGTTGTTTCTGTGACGGCTGTGCTTGTTTCTGGATTGTCAGTCTTTTGACTGGTCTCATCTGGGTCAGTCTGTGAAATGGGTGTTTCTGTCACAGCTGAAGTTCTCTCTGGACTGTCACTTTTATCAGTTACACCAGGACTTGTCTGTTCGGAATTTGTTGTTGACATTGTTGCTTCTGTGACAGCTGTGCTTGTTTCTGGATTGTCAGTCTTTTGACTGGTCTCATCTTGGTCAGTCTGTGAAATGGGTGTTTCTGTCACAGCTGAAGTTTTCTCTGGACTGTCACTTTTATCAGTTACACCAGGACTTGTCTGTTCGGAATGCGTTGTTGACATTGTTGTTTCTGTGACGGCTGTGCTTGTTTCTGGATTGTCAGTCTTTTGACTGGTCTCATCTGGGTCAGTCTGTGAAATGGGTGTTTCTGTCACAGCTGAAGTTCTCTCTGGACTGTCACTTTTATCAGTTACACCAGGACTTGTCTGTTCGGAATTTGTTGTTGACATTGTTGCTTCTGTGACAGCTGTGCTTGTTTCTGAATTGTCAGTCTTTTGACTGGTCTCATCTTGGTCAGTCTGTGAAATGGGTGTTTCTGTCACAGCTGAAGTTTTCTCTGGACTGTCACTTTTATCAGTTACACCAGGACTTGTCTGTTCAGAATGTGTTGTTGACATTGTTGTTTCTGTGACGGCTGTGCTTGTTTCTGGATTGTCAGTCTTTTGACTGGTCTCATCTGGGTCAGTCTGTGAAATGGGTGTTTCTGTCACAGCTGAAGTCTTCTCTGGACTGTCACTTTTATCAGTTACACCAGGACTTGTCTGTTCGGAATGTGTTGTTGACATTGTTGCTTCTGTGACAGCTGTGCTTGTTTCTGGATTGTCAGTCTTTTGACTGGTCTCATCTTGGTCAGTCTGTGAAATGGGTGTTTCTGTCACAGCTGAAGTTTTCTCTGGACTGTCACTTTTATCAGTTACACCAGGACTTGTCTGTTTGGAATGTGTTGTTGACATTGTTGCTTCTGTGACGGCTGTGCTTGTTTCCGGATTGTCACTCTTGTGACTGGTCTCATCTTGGTCAGTCTGTGAAATGGGTGTTTCTGTCACAGCTGAAGTTTTCTCTGGACTGTCACTTTTATCAGTTACACCAGGACTTGTTTGTTCTGAATTTGTTGTTGACATTGTTGCTTCTGTGACGGCTGTACTTGTTTCTGGATTGTCAGTCTTTTGACTGGTCTCATCTTGGTCAGTCTGTGAAATGGGTGTTTCTGTCACAGGTGAAGTTCTCTCTGGACTGTCACTTTTATCAGTTACACGAGGACTTGTCTGTTCGGAATGTGTTGTTAACATTGTTGCTTCTGTGACGGCTGTGCTTGTTTCTGGATTGTCACTCTTGTGACTGGTTTCATCTTGGTCAGTCTGTGAAATGGGTGTTTCTGTCACAGGTGAAGTTCTCTCTGGACTGTCACTTTTATCAGTTACACGAGGACTTGTCTGTTCAGAATGTGTTGTTAACATTGTTGCTTCTGTGACGGCTGTGCTTGTTTCCGGATTGTCACTCTTGTGACTGGTCTCATCTTGGTCAGTCTGTGAAATGGGTGTTTCTGTCACAGCTGAAGTTTTCTCTGGACTGTCACTTTTATCAGTTACACCAGGACTTGTCTGTTTGGAATGTGTTGTTGACATTGTTGCTTCTGTGACGGCTGTGCTTGTTTCCGGATTGTCACTCTTGTGACTGGTCTCATCTTGGTCAGTCTGTGAAATGGGTGTTTCTGTCACAGCTGAAGTTTTCTCTGGACTGTCACTTTTATCAGTTACACCAGGACTTGTCTGTTCAGAATGTGTTGTTGACATTGTTGCTTCTGTGACGGCTGTACTTGTTTCTGGATTGTCAGTCTTGTGACTGGTCTCATCTTGGTCAGTCTGTGAAATGGGTGTTTCTGTCACAGGTGAAGTTCTCTCTGGACTGTCACTTTTATCAGTTACACGAGGACTTGTCTGTTCGGAATGTGTTGTTAACATTGTTGCTTCTGTGACGGCTGTGCTTGTTTCTGGATTGTCACTCTTGTGACTGGTCTCATCTTGGTCAGTCTGTGAAATGGGTGTTTCTGTCACAGCTGAAGTTTTCTCTGGACTGTCACTTTTATCAGTTACACCAGGACTTGTCTGTTCAGAATGGGTTGTTGACATTGTTGCTTCTGTGACAGTTGTGCTTGTTTCTGGATTGTCAGTCTTTTGACTGGTCTCATCTTGGTCAGTCTGTGAAATGGGTGTTTCTGTCACAGCTGAAGTTCTCTCTGGGCTGTCACTTTTATCAGTTACACCAGGACTTGTGTGTTCGGAATTTCTTGTTGACATTGTTGCTTCTGTGACGGCTGTGCTTGTGTCTGGATTGTCAGTCTTTTGACTGGTCTCATCTTGGCCAGCCTGTGTAATGGGTGTTTCTGTCACAACTGAAGTTCTCTCTGATGTTCTTCCTGACTCTGTGACAGGAATGTTTGTTTCTGGATTGTTACTTTTATTACTTGTCTCAACTGGACCAGTCTGTGTAATTGAGGCCTTTGTCCCTGCAGTAGTTCTGTGTGAATCGTCACTTTTATCAACTACGTGAGGTCTGGTTGTTTCATGTGAATTAGTTGGTGACACTGCAGCCTCTGTGACAGACATGCTTATATCTGGATTAGTAATTATTTCTTCTGTCGCTGCAGAAGTTCTATCTCGATTATCATTTTTATCAATTCCATCTGGAGCAGTTGTGTTGTCTGTATTTGTTGGTTTCCTTGTCTGTGTGACTGGAATATTTCTTTCTAGACTGTCATTTTTATGACGTTTCTTACTTTCACCCGTCTGTTTATTTGTGGTGTCTGTTGTTGTAGTAGTTCTCTCTGGATTCTCTCTTTTATCATGTTCATCAGAAGTTGTTGGGGTTGTGTCTGCTCTACTGCTTGTATGTTTACTATCTGTTGTTACAGTCTCTTTCCTTGCAGTAGTTATATCTTGTGTGTTAGTTTCATCCGTCGCCGTACTTGTTTTCATTGTTGCTGTAACTTTGTCATATAAATTAGGTTCATTCTTATAATCTCTTGATCTTGCTACAGTAGTAGTATCTCTGCTAGACATTCTTGTTATTGCTTTAAGTGAGGAAGACGTGGTGCTTGAAGAAATAGCATTTTCATGTTTCTTCATGGTTACCGTAGTTTTAGTAGGCAATGATATCCTACTGGTTGAAGAAGCAGCAGTAGGGTGCAAACCTAATAGTTTCATGGTTGTAATTTTGAAGAATGAAGTAACATGCTCAGAATGGAGATTTGGGAAATAGCCAACATGATCACCCAGAGTTGTTATAATACCTTTATTTCCTTGGGTTGTAACCTCTGTAGTTGTCTGCTTGGTAGAAGTCGATGGCAGCTTCACAGTAGTTGTGGTAGAGGATGGTTCTGTGCTACTCGTGGTGGACGGCTTGATTGTGGTGGTGGCGGTGGTGGTAGTTGTGGGTGGCAGTGTTGTTGTTGCGGTGGTTGTTGGTAGCTCTGTGGTCGTACTTGTGGTGGACGGCGGCTTTGTGGAGGTGGTAGTAGATGGAAGTGTGGTGCTGGTGCTGGTGGATGGCAACTTTGTCGTCATTATTGTGGTGGGTAATGACTTTATAGTAGCAGAAGTGGATGTCAACTTCGTTGTGGTTGAGGTTGCTGTGGAAGCCATTTCTTCCATTGTTGTAGGTGATGGCTGTGTTGTGGTGGTGGATGATGTAGATGTCTGTGTTGTGGTTGTGGTGGATGGCATCTCTGTTGTGCCTGTGGTGGATGGCATCTTTGTTGTGCTTGTGGTGGATGGTATCTTTGTTGTGGTTGTGGTGGATGGCATCTTTGTTGTGCCTGTGGTGGATGGCATCTTTGTTGTGCTTGTGGTGGATGGCATCTTTGTTGTAGTGATATTTATAGTAGTTGTGGTAGCCTTTGTTGTTACTGCCTTGCCTTCCCCACTACCATCATCCTCTGAAATAACTTTCACCGCTTTGGATATTAAAGATTTCCTTCTTGATTTTGATGCTTCGCGAGCTTAAGCAAAAGAGAGAGAGAGAGAGAGAGAGAGAGAAAGAAAATTAAATGTTCTATTTTTCATTCCCTGAAAAAAAAAGTTTCATCGACACAATTCCTCTCATTGCATGATCCAATTAAAAAAAAAATCTAAACTCAAAATACTTCAGAATATTATCAAAATATTTGAATGGGTTTATTCTTCTACATTTAATTTGCAATTACTGTATATCAAGGGGGAAGGGGGGAAAAGCTTTCATTTCGATTTGCCTGCAAACTTTTAAACACAGTGCTTCAAGTCCCATAGATTTAAAACGATGAAAGGAATCACCAGGTCTAACTCCTTTTGCAGATTTATATTAAAATAATGCTAGCTGCATACTGATTTAACAAATCAGCAGTTTGTGATATTTAGCAAAAACAATTCTGTATTTCAGGAGGGGAAAAAAGAGGTTACGGAATGATTAGTTACTCATCGACACAATTCCTCTCATTGTATGATCCAATAAAAAAAAAAATC